>NW_024058747.1:32500-35000 GCF_016432855.1 Salvelinus namaycush
ATATGTTGTGTGGTATATAGTAGTAACTGAATACTACTGTAGATAGTATATGTTGTGTGGTATATAGTAGTAACTGAATACTACTGTAGATAGTATATGTTGTGTGGTATATAGTAGTAACTGAATACTACTGTAGATAGTATATGTTGTGTGGTATATACTGTAGTAGTAACTGAATACTACTGTAGATAGTATATGTTGTGTGGTATATACTGTAGTAGTAACTGAATACTACTGTAGATAGTATATGTTGTGTAGTATATAGTAGTAACTGAATACTACTGTAGATAGTATATGTTGTGTAGTATATAGTACACACTGAAGACTACTGTAGATAGTATATGTTGTGTAGTATATAGTAGTAACTGAATACTACTGTAGATAGTATATGTTGTGTAGTATATACTGTAGTAGTAACTGAATACTACTGTAGATAGTATATGTTCTGTAGTATATAGTAGTAACTGAAGACTACTGTAGATAGTATATGTTGTGTAGTATATAGTAGTAACTGAAGACTACTGTAGATAGTATATGTTGTGTAGTATATACTGTAGTAGTAACTGAATACTACTGTAGATAGTATATGTTCTGTAGTATATAGTAGTAACTGAAGACTACTGTAGATAGTATATGTTGTGTAGTATATAGTACACACTGAAGACTACTGTAGATTGTATATGTTGTGTAGTATATAGTAGTAACTGAATACTGCTGTAGATAGTATATGTTGTGTAGTATATACTGTAGTAGTAACTGAAGACTACTGTAGATAGTATATGTTGTGTAGTATATAGTAGTAACTGAATACTACTGTAGATAGTATATGTTGTGTAGTATATAGTAGTAACTGAATACTACTGTAGATAGTATATGTTGTGTAGTATATAGTAGTAACTGAATACTACTGTAGATAGTATATGTTGTGTAGTATATAGTAGTAACTGAATACTACTATAGATAGTATATGTTGTGTAGTATATACTGTAGTAGTAACTGAATACTTTACTCAGTAACGGCGGTCCAGGAGGAGAGGCTAATTTAACCTGGCTTTACTGTATCATCCACCTAATCATTTCCCCAGTATGCATCACTTCACATCTGTATCAAATCAAGTCATTAACCTTGACCTCTCTCATAGCGACACCTAGTGGTGAACATGGTGAGTGAACACAATAGAATCTCTGCATGGCTCTAGAATGGGAGAGATTCCATTGGTTATTTTGTCAATAGTCGGGGCGGCAGGTAGCCTAGTGGTTAGAGTGTAGAGGTGGCAGGTAACCTAGTGGTTAGAGTGTAGAGGTGGCAGGTAGCCTAGTGGTTAGAGTGTAGAGGAGGCAGGTAGCCTAGTGGTTAGAGTGTAGAGGAGGCAGGTAGCCTAGTGGTTAAAGTTTAGAGGAGGCAGGTAGCCTAGTGGTTAGAGTGTAGAGGAGGCAGGTAGCCTAGTGGTTAGAGTTTAGAGGTGGCAGGTAGCCTAGTGGTTAGAGTGTAGAGGAGGCAGGTAGCCTAGTGGTTAGAGTGTAGAGGAGGCAGGTAGCCTAGTGGTTAGAGTGTAGAGGAGGCAGGTAGCCTAGTGGTTAGAGTGTAGAGGTGGCAGGTAGCCTAGTGGTTAGAGTGTAGAGGAGGCAGGTAGCCTAGTGGTTAGAGTGTAGAGGAGGCAGGTAGCCTAGTGGTTAGAGTTTAGAGGTGGCAGGTAGCCTAGTGGTTAGAGTGAGAGGTGGCAGGTAGCCTAGTGGTTAGAGTGTAGAGACGGCAGGTAGCCTAGTGGTTAGAGTGTAGAGGTGGCAGGTAGCCTAGAGGTTAGAGTGTAGAGGCGGCAGGTGGCCTAGTGGTTAGAGTGTAGAGGTGGCAGGTCGCCGAGTGGTTAGAGTGTAGAGGCGGCAGGTCGCCGAGTGGTTAGAGTGTAGAGGTGGCAGGTAGCCTAGTGGTTAGAGTGTAGAGGTGGCAGGGAGCCTAGTGGTTAGAGTGTAGAGGTGGCAGGTAGCCTAGTGGTTAGAGTGTAGGGGCGGCAGGTAGCCTAGTGGTTAGAGTGTAGGGGCGGCAGGGAGCCTAGTGGTTAGAGTGTAGAGGTGGCAGGTAGCCTAGTGGTTAGAGTGTAGGGGCGGCAGGTAGCCTAGTGGTTAGAGCGGCGGCAGGTAGCCTAGTGGTTAGAGTGTAGAGTTTGGAGGGTACTATGGTGTTAAATGCTGAGCTGTTGTTGATGAACAGCATTCTCACACAGGTATTCCTCTTGTCCAGGTCGGTTAGGGCAGTGTGCAGTGTGATTGCGATTAGGTCGTCTGTGGACCTATTGGGGCGGTAAGCAAATTGGAGTGGGTCTAGGGTGTCAGGTAGGGTGGAGGTGATATGGTCCTTAACTAGTCTCTCAAAGCACTTCATGATGACGGAAGTGAGTGCTACGGGGCGGTAGACATTTAGCTCAGTTACCTTAGCTTTCTTGGGAACAGTAACAATGGTGGCCCTCTTGAAGCATGTGGGAACACCAGACTGGGATAGGGAT
>NW_024058747.1:45000-48024 GCF_016432855.1 Salvelinus namaycush
TTTGGTAAAAAGCCAATTTGACATTTGCTCAGTACATTGTTTTCATTGAGGAAATGTACGAGTCTGCTGTTAATGATAATGCAGAGTATTTTCCCAAGGTTACTGTTGACGCATATTCCACGGTAGTTATTGGGGTCAAATTTGTCTCCACTTTTGTGGATTGGGGTGATCAGTCCTTGGTTCCAAATATTGGGGAAGATGCCAGAGCTAAGGACGATGTTAAAGAGTTTTAATATAGCCAATTGGAATTTGTTGTCTGTATATTTGATCATTTCATTAAGGATACCATCAACACCACAGGCCTTTTTGGGTTGGAGGGTTTTTATTTTGTCCTGTAACTCATTCAAGGTAATTGGAGAATCCAGTGGGTTCTGGTAGTCTTTAATAGTTGATTCTAGGATTTGTATTTGATCATGTATATGTTTTTGCTCTTTATTCTTTGTTATAGAGCCAAAAAGATTGGAGAAGTGGTTTACCCATACATCTCCATTTTGGATAGATAATTCTTCGTGTTGTTGTTTGTTTAGTGTTTTCCAATTTTCCCAGAATTGGTTGGAGTCTATGGATTCTTCAATTACATTGAGCTGATTTCTGACGTGCTGTTCCTTCTTTTTCCGTAGTGTATTTCTGTATTGTTTTAGTGATTCACCATAGTGAAGGCGTAGACTCAGGTTTTCCGGGTCTCTATGTTTTTGGTTGGACAGGTTTCTCAATTTATTTCTTAGATTTTTGCATTCTTTATCAAACCATTTGTCATTGTTGTTCATTTTCTTCGGTTTTCTATTTGAGATTTTTAGATTTGATAGGGAAGCTGAGAGGTCAAAAATACTGTTAAGATTTTCTACTGCCAAGTTTACACCTTCACTATTGCAGTGGAACGTTTTACCCAGGAAGTTATCTAAAAGGGATTGAATTTGCTGTTGCCTAATTGTTTTTTGGTAGGTTTCCAAACTGCATTCCTTCCATCTATAGCATTTCTTAATGTTACTCAGTTCCTTTGGCTTTGATGCCTCATGATTGAGTATTGCTCTGTTCAAGTAGACTGTGATTTTGCTGTGGTCTGATAGGGGTGTCAGTGGGCTGACTGTGAACGCTCTGAGAGACTCTGGGTTGAGGTCAGTGATAAAGTAGTCTACAGTGCTACTGCCAAGAGATGAGCTATAGGTGTACCTACCATCTCTCTCTCTCTCTCTCTCTCTCTCTCTTTCACTCTCTGTCTCTCTCCCTCTCTCTCTCTCTCTTTCACTCTCTGTCTCTCTCTCTCTCTCTCTCTCTCTCTCTCTCTCTCTCTCTCTGTCTCTCTTTCACTCTCTGTCTCTGTCTCTGTCTCTCTCTCTCTCTCTCTCTCTCTCTCTCTCTCTCTCTCTCTCTCTCTCTCTCTCTCTCTCTCTCTCTCTCTTTCACTCTCTGTCTCTCTCTCTCTCTCTCTTTCACTCTCTGTCTCTCTCTCTCTCTCTCTCTCTTTCACTCTCTGTCTGTCTCTCTCTCTCTCTCTCTCTCTGTCTCTCTGTCTCTCTGTCTCTCTCTGTCTGTCTCTCTGTCTCTCTGTCTCTCTCTCTCTCTCTCTCTCTCTCTGTCTCTGTCTCTCTCTCTGTCTCTCTCTGTCTCTCTCTCTCTCTTTCACTCTCTGTCTCTCTCTCTCTCTCTCTCTCTTTCACTCTCTGTCTGTCTCTCTCTCTCTCACACTCTCTCTCTCTTGCTCTCTCAGTCTCTCTTGGAGACTATTCATTCCCTTTTAAAACTCTTCAAGGACAAGACATCATGTTTTATCAATTAAGAGGGGTTTCTCCAAGATTTCTCCTCCCGAAACCTTTGCTCAGCGCGGGAATAGAAACCTGTCAATAATGAAAAGTCAAAGCGACAGCTGTAATCAATGTCTCCAGTGTGTTGTATTATTGAAACAGACAGGTATCCACAACTATATAGTTGATAGTTGACCTTCCTTAACCTCACACCTGTATGTAACATGATGAGACTGGACTACATGTTGATTATAGATCTCTACAGGGTTGTAAAACTGGCTACATGTTGATTATAGATCTCTACAGGGTTGTAAAACTGGCTACATGTTGATTATAGATCTCTACAGGGTTGTAAAACTGGCTACATGTTGATTATAGATCTCTACAGGGTTGTAAAACTGGCTACATGTTGATTATAGATCTCTACAGGGTTGTAAAACTGGCTACATGTTGATTATAGATCTCTACAGGGTTGTAAAACTGGCTACATGTTGATTATAGATCTACTAGGGTTGTAAAACTGGCTACATGTTGATTATAGATCTCTACAGGGTTGTAAAACTGGCTACATGTTGATTATAGATCTCTACAGGGTTGTAAAACTGGCTACATGTTGATTATAGATCTCTACAGGGTTGTAAAACTGGCTACATGTTGATTATAGATCTCTACAGGGTTGTAAAACTGGCTACATGTTGATTATAGATCTCTACAGGGTTGTAAAACTGGCTACATGTTGATTATAGATCTCTACAGGGTTGTAAAACTGGCTACATGTTGATTATAGATCTCTACAGGGTTGTAAAACTGGCTACATGTTGATTATAGATCTCTACAGGGTTGTAAAACTGGCTACATGTTGATTATAGATCTCTACAGGGTTGTAAAACTGGCTACATGTTGATTATAGATCTCTACAGGGTTGTAAAACTGGCTACATGTTGATTATAGATCTCTACAGGGTTGTAAAACTGGCTACATGTTGATTATAGATCTCTACAGGGTTGTAAAACTGGCTACATGTTGATTATAGATCTCTACAGGGTTGTAAAACTGGCTACATGTTGATTATAGATCTCTACAGGGTTGTAAAACTGGCTACATGTTGATTATAGATCTCTACAGGGTTGTAAAACTGGCTACATGTTGATTATAGATCTCTACAGGGTTGTAAAACTGGCTACATGTTGATTATAGATCTCTACAGGGTTGTAAAACTGGCTACATGTTGATTATAGATCTCTACAGGGTTGTAAAACTGGCTACATGTTGATTATAGATC
>NW_024058748.1:0-48020 GCF_016432855.1 Salvelinus namaycush
GGGTTGAACAGTAGTCCTATAAATCTACCCTGATCCTCACTAATCATGGAGCTGTAATAGGGGTTGAACAGTAGTCCTATAAATCTACCCTGATCCTCACTAATCATGGAACTGTAATAGGGGTTAAACAGTAGTCCTATAAATCTACCCTGATCCTCACTAATCATGGAGCTGTAATAGGGGTTAAACAGTAGTCCTATAAATCTACCCTGATCCTCACTAATCATGGAGCTGTAATAGGGGTTAAACAGTAGTCCTGTAAATCTACCCTGATCCTCACTAATCATGGAGCTGTAATAGGGGTTGAACAGTTAGTCTATAAATCTACCTGATCCTCACTAATCATGGAACTGTAATAGGGGTTAAACAGTAGTCCTATAAAGCTACCCTGATCCTCACTAATCATGGAGCTGTAATAGGGGTTAAACAGTAGTCCTATAAATATACCCTGATCCTCACTAATCATGGAACTGTAATACGGGTTAAACAGTAGTCCTATAAATCTACCCTGATCCTCACTAATCATGGAGCTGTAATAGGGGTTAAACAGTAGTCCTGTAAATCTACCCTGATCCTCACTAATCATGGAGCTGTAATAGGGGTTAAACAGTAGTCCTATAAATCTACCCTGATCCTCACTAATCATGGAGCTGTAATAGGGGTTAAACAGTAGTCCTATAAATCTACCCTGATCCTCACTAATCATGGAACTGTAATAGGGGTTAAACAGTAGTCCTATAAATCTACCCTGATCCTCACTAATCATGGAGCTGTAATAGGGGTTAAACAGTAGTCCTATAAATCTACCCTGATCCTCACTAATCATGAAGCTGTAATAGGGGTTAAACAGTAGTCCTATAAACCTACCCTGATCCTCACTAATCATGGAACTGTAATAGGGGTTAAACAGTAGTCCTATAAATCTACACTGATCCTCACTAATCATGGAACTGTGATAGGGGTTGAACAGTAGTCCTATAAATCTACCCTGATCCTCACTAATCATGGAACTGTAATAGGGGTTAAACAGTAGTCCTATAAATCTACCCTGATCCTCACTAATCATGGAACTGTAATAGGGGTTAAACAGTAGTCCTGTAAATCTACCCTGATCCTCACTAATCATGGAACTGTATTAGGGGTTAAACAGTAGTCCTATAAATCTACCCTGATCCTCACTAATCATGGAACTGTAATAGGGGTTAAACAGTAGTCCTATAAATCTACCCTGATCCTCACTAATCATGGAACTGTAATAGGGGTTAAACAGTAGTCCTATAAATCTACCCTGATCCTCACTAATCATGGAACTGTAATAGGGGTTAAACAGTAGTCCTATAAATCTACCCTGATCCTCACTAATCATGGAACTGTAATAGGGGTTAAACAGTAGTCCTATAAATCTACCCTGATCCTCACTAATCATGGAGCTGTAGTAGGGGTTAAACAGTAGTCCTATAAATCTACCCTGATCCTCACTAATCATGGAACTGTAGTAGGGGTTAAACAGTAGTCCTATAAATCTACCCTGATCCTCACTAATCATGGAGCTGTATGACAGCGGTCCAGTCATGGTGAACCATGCACCAGTCTCCAGGTTTAACCTGGTGGATGTGGTCTTAGTTCCATACTGATTCAAGAGGCTACATGTCCTATATTATTGCACAACCTTAGTCTAATATGGTAATGCCAGCGATCCTCAGGAACAAATACACTGACGTGACAGAGGAAAGAAAGGACAACGGAATGGAAGATACAAATTGAAGATACAAATTGAAGAAAACTAACACTAACGTGACAGTTATAAATGCATTTGGGTTTTACGGACGGTGGCTCCCGATAGTGGCTAATATTTAACATGATACAAATTGTAAAATAAAACATTCTAAAGCCCAGTCATAGGCTGTAATGAAACATTCTATAGCCCAGTCATAGGCTGTAATGAAACATTCTATAGCCCAGTCATAGGCTGTAATGAAACATTCTATAGCCCAGTCATAGGCTGTAATGAAACATTCTATAACCCAGTCATACAGTATATAAACCCTGCAGCAGTAATACAGTATATAAACCCTGTAGCAGTAATACAGTATATAAACCCTGCAGCAGTAATACAGTATATAAACCCTGCAGCAGTAATACAGTATATAAACCCTGCAGCAGTAATACAGTATATAAACCCTGCAGCAGTAATACAGTATATAAACCCTGCAGCAGTAATACAGTATATAAACCCTGCAGCAGTAATACAGTATATAAACCCTGTAGCAGTAATACAGTATATAAACCCTGCAGCAGTAATACAGTATATATACCCTGCAGCAGTAATACAGTATATAAACCCTGCAGCAGTAATACAGTATATAAACCCTGCAGCAGTAATACAGTATATAAACCCTGTAGCAGTAATACAGTATATAAACCCTGCAGCAGTAATACAGTATATAAACCCTGTAGCAGTAATACAGTATATATACCCTGCAGCAGTAATACAGTATATAAACCCTGCAGCAGTAATACAGTATATAAACCCTGCAGCAGTAATACAGTATATAAACCCTGTAGCAGTAATACAGTATATAAACCCTGCAGCAGTAATACAGTATATAAACCCTGTAGCAGTAATACAGTATATAAACCCTGCAGCAGTAATACAGTATATAAACCCTGTAGCAGTAATACAGTATATAAACCCTGCAGCAGTAATACAGTATATAAACCCTGTAGCAGTAATACAGTATATAAACCCTGCAGCAGTAATACAGTATATAAACCCTGTAGCAGTAATACAGTATATAAACCCTGCAGCAGTAATACAGTATATAAACCCTGTAGCAGTAATACAGTATATAAACCCTGCAGCAGTAATACAGTATATAAACCCTGTAGCAGTAATTTATAAACCCTGCAGCAGTAATACAGTATATATACCCTGTAGCAGTAATACAGTATATAAACCCTGCAGCAGTAATACAGTATATAAACCCTGTAGCAGTAATACAGTATATAAACCCTGCAGCAGTAATACAGTATATATACCCTGCAGCAGTAATACAGTATATAAACCCTGCAGCAGTAATACAGTATATAAACCCTGCAGCAGTAATACAGTATATAAACCCTGCAGCAGTAATACAGTATATAAACCCTGCAGCAGTAATACAGTATATAAACCCTGCAGCAGTAATACAGTATATAAACCCTGCAGCAGTAATACAGTATATAAACCCTGCAGCAGTAATACAGTATATAAACCCTGCAGCAGTAATACAGTATATATACCCTGCAGCAGTAATACAGTATATATACCCTGCAGCAGTAATACAGTATATAAACCCTGCAGCAGTAATACAGTATATAAACCCTGCAGCAGTAATACAGTATATAAACCCTGCAGCAGTAATACAGTATATAAACCCTGCAGCAGTAATACAGTATATATACCCTGTAGCAGTAATACAGTATATAAACCCTGCAGCAGTAATACAGTATATAAACCCTGCAGCAGTAATACAGTATATAAACCCTGCAGCAGTAATACAGTATATAAACCCTGCAGCAGTAATACAGTATATAAACCCTGCAGCAGTAATACAGTATATAAACCCTGCAGCAGTAATACAGTATATAAACCCTGCAGCAGTAATACAGTATATAAACCCTGCAGCAGTAATACAGTATATAAACCCTGCAGCAGTAATACAGTATATAAACCCTGCAGCAGTAATACAGTATATAAACCCTGCAGCAGTAATACAGTATATAAACCCTGCAGCAGTAATACAGTATATAAACCCTGCAGCAGTAATACAGTATATAAACCCTGCAGCAGTAATACAGTATATAAACCCTGCAGCAGTAATACAGTATATAAACCCTGCAGCAGTAATACAGTATATAAACCCTGCAGCAGTAATATATAAACCCTGCAGCAGTAATACAGTATATAAACCCTGCAGCAGTAATACAGTATATAAACCCTGCAGCAGTAATACAGTATATAAACCCTGCAGCAGTAATACAGTATATAAACCCTGCAGCAGTAATACAGTATATAAACCCTGCAGCAGTAATATATAAACCCTGCAGCAGTAATACAGTATATAAACCCTGCAGCAGTAATACAGTATATAAACCCTGCAGCAGTAATACAGTATATAAACCCTGCAGCAGTAATACAGTATATAAACCCTGCAGCAGTAATATATAAACCCTGCAGCAGTAATACAGTATATAAACCCTGCAGCAGTAATACAGTATATAAACCCTGCAGCAGTAATACAGTATATAAACCCTGTAGCAGTAATACAGTATATATACCCTGCAGCAGTAATACAGTATATAAACCCTGCAGCAGTAATACAGTATATAAACCCTGCAGCAGTAATATATAAACCCTGCAGCAGTAATACAGTATATAAACCCTGCAGCAGTAATACAGTATATAAACCCTGCAGCAGTAATACAGTATATAAACCCTGCAGCAGTAATACAGTATATATACCCTGCAGCAGTAATACAGTATATAAACCCTGTAGCAGTAATACAGTATATAAACCCTGCAGCAGTAATACAGTATATAAACCCTGCAGCAGTAATACAGTATATAAACCCTGCAGCAGTAATACAGTATATAAACCCTGCAGCAGTAATACAGTATATAAACCCTGCAGCAGTAATACAGTATATAAACCCTGTAGCAGTAATACAGTATATAAACCCTGCAGCAGTAATACAGTATATAAACCCTGCAGCAGTAATACAGTATATAAACCCTGTAGCAGTAATACAGTATATAAACCCTGCAGCAGTAATACAGTATATAAACCCTGTAGCAGTAATACAGTATATAAACCCTGCAGCAGTAATACAGTATATAAACCCTGTAGCAGTAATATATAAACCCTGCAGCAGTAATACAGTATATAAACCCTGCAGCAGTAATACAGTATATATACCCTGTAGCAGTAATACAGTATATAAACCCTGCAGCAGTAATACAGTATATAAACCCTGCAGCAGTAATACAGTATATATACCCTGCAGCAGTAATACAGTATATAAACCCTGCAGCAGTAATACAGTATATAAACCCTGCAGCAGTAATACAGTATATAAACCCTGTAGCAGTAATACAGTATATAAACCCTGCAGCAGTAATACAGTATATAAACCCTGCAGCAGTAATACAGTATATAAACCCTGTAGCAGTAATACAGTATATAAACCCTGCAGCAGTAATACAGTATATAAACCCTGCAGCAGTAATACAGTATATAAACCCTGCAGCAGTAATACAGTATATAAACCCTGCAGCAGTAATACAGTATATAAACCCTGCAGCAGTAATACAGTATATAAACCCTGTAGCAGTAATACAGTATATATACCCTGCAGCAGTAATACAGTATATAAACCCTGCAGCAGTAATACAGTATATAAACCCTGCAGCAGTAATACAGTATATAAACCCTGCAGCAGTAATATATAAACCCTGCAGCAGTAATACAGTATATAAACCCTGCAGCAGTAATACAGTATATAAACCCTGTAGCAGTAATACAGTATATAAACCCTGCAGCAGTAATACAGTATATATACCCTGCAGCAGTAATACAGTATATAAACCCTGCAGCAGTAATACAGTATATAAACCCTGTAGCAGTAATACAGTATATAAACCCTGCAGCAGTAATACAGTATATAAACCCTGCAGCAGTAATACAGTATATAAACCCTGCAGCAGTAATACAGTATATAAACCCTGTAGCAGTAATACAGTATATAAACCCTGTAGCAGTAATACAGTATATAAACCCTGCAGCAGTAATACAGTATATAAACCCTGCAGCAGTAATACAGTATATAAACCCTGCAGCAGTAATACAGTATATAAACCCTGCAGCAGTAATACAGTATATAAACCCTGCAGCAGTAATACAGTATATAAACCCTGCAGCAGTAATATAGTATATAAACCCTGCAGCAGTAATACAGTATATAAACCCTGCAGCAGTAATACAGTATATAAACCCTGCAGCAGTAATACAGTATATAAACCCTGCAGCAGTAATACAGTATATAAACCCTGCAGCAGTAATACAGTATATAAACCCTGCAGCAGTAATACAGTATATAAACCCTGTAGCAGTAATACAGTATATAAACCCTGCAGCAGTAATACAGTATATAAACCCTGTAGCAGTAATACAGTATATAAACCCTGTAGCAGTAATACAGTATATAAACCCTGCAGCAGTAATACAGTATATAAACCCTGCAGCAGTAATACAGTATATAAACCCTGCAGCAGTAATACAGTATATATACCCTGCAGCAGTAATACAGTATATATACCCTGCAGCAGTAATACAGTATATAAACCCTGCAGCAGTAATACAGTATATAAACCCTACAGCAGTAATACAGTACAGACATTATACTGTATAGTACTATAAACTACAGCCTGTTGTCATACAGGCATTATACTGTATAGTACTATAAACTACAGCCTGTTGTCACATACAGACATTATACTGTATAGTACTATAAACTACAGCCTGTTGTCATACAGACATTATACTGTATAGTACTATAAACTACAGCCTGTTGTCATACAGACATTATACTGTATAGTACTATAAACTACAGCCTGTTGTCACATACAGACATTATACTGTATAGTACTATAAACTACAGCCTGTTGTCATACAGGCTTTATACTCTATAGTACTATAAACTACAGCATGTTATCACATACATACATTATACTGCATAGTACTATAAACTACAGCCTGTTGTCACATACAGACATTATACTGTATAGTACTATAAACTACAGCCTGTTGTCACATACAGACATTATACTGTATACTACTATAAACTAAAGCCTGATCTCACATACACATACATTACTTTAAGACAAAACAGATCACTCGATCAAAGCCTAATGGTCATGTACATACAGAAAACATCAAAGCCTAATGGCCATGTACATACAGAAAACATCAAAGCCTAATGGCCATGTACATATAAGCTTCCTTTCATATAATCAGGAAACAGAAGCTTGGAAAGGTAGTGGAATAATGTCTTAGTGTGGGGATAATACTTTACCTTGTATGTGGTACAAATCACATTATTGTGGGAGCACGTCCTCTAAGAGCATGAATTAGGCTGTAATGTCTTAGTGTGGGGATAATACTTTACCTTGTATGTGGTACAAATCACATTATTGAATTAGGCTGTTAGCAGGACAAAGCTGTGGTGCTGTAAAACCTTGGTAGAACATGGGTGAATTAGGCTGTTAGCAGGACAAAGCTGTGGTGCTGTAAAACCTTGGTAGAACATGGTTGCATTAGGCTGTTAGTAGGACAAAGCTGTGGTGCTGTAAAACCTTGGTAGAGCATGGGTGGATTAGGCTGTTAGTAGGACAAAGCTGTGTGCTGTAAAACCTTGGTAGAGCATGGGTGAATTAGGCTGTTAGCAGGACAAAGCTGTGGTGCTGTAAAACCTTGGTAGAGCATGGGTGAATTAGGCTGTTAGCAGGACAAAGCTGTGTGCTGTAAAACCTTGGTAGAGCATGGGTGGATTAGGCTGTTAGTAGGACAAAGCTGTGTGCTGTAAAACCTTGGTAGAACATGGGTGCATTAGGCTGTTAGCAGGACAAAGCTGTGGTGCTGTAAAACCTTGGTAGAACATGGGTGCATTAGGCTGTTAGTAGGACAAAGCTGTGTGCTGTAAAACCTTGGTAGAGCATGGGTGGATTAGGCTGTTAGTAGGACAAAGCTGTGTGCTGTAAAACCTTGGTAGAGCATGGGTGCATTAGGCTGTTAGTAGGACAAAGCTGTGGTGCTGTAAAACCTTGGTAGAGCATGGGTGCATTAGGCACTGTGGCGCTAGTGTTTCTCTTCAAGACCATCCATTCCCTGAATAACCTGAATTAGATGCTAGTCTTGTGTCTGTGTTTGTGTGGAGCTTCAACAGAGCGTTGTGTGAGTTACCTCTGACTGCTGGAATAATAAAACACATAACAGCAGACAATGTTCTGACAAGATAAAAAGATAATCACTGGCTGGATCTGCCCCAGTCCTCCTCTTCCTCCCCTGTCTAACCCTCCTCCTCCTCTTCTCCCCTCTCTAACCATCCTCCTCCACCTCTTCTCCCCTGTCTAACCATCTTCCTCCTCCTTTTCTCCCCTGTCTAACCCTCCTCCTCCTCTTCTCCCCTCTCTAACCATCCTCCTCCTCCTCTTCTCCCCTGTCTAACCATCCTTCTCCACCTCTTCTCCCCTGTCTAACCCTCCTCCTCCTCTTCTCCCCTCTCTAACCATCCTCCTCCACCTCTTCTCCCCTGTCTAACCATCTTCCTCCTCCTTTTCTCCCCTGTCTAACCCTCCTCCTCCTCTTCTCCCCTCTCTAACCATCCTCCTCCTCCTCTTCTCCCCTGTCTAACCATCCTCCTCCTCTTCTCCCCTCTCTAACCATCCTCCTCCTCCTCTTCTCCCCTCTCTAACCATCCTCCTCCTCTTCTCCCTTCTCTAACCATCTTCCTCCTCTTCTCCCCTCTCTAACCATCTTCCTCCTCTTCTCCCCTGTCTAACCATCTTCCTCCTCCTCTTCTCCCCTCTCTAACCATCTTCCTCCTCCTCTTCTCCCCTGTCTAACCATCCTCCTCCACCTCTTCTCCCCTGTCTAACCATCTTCCTCCTCCTCTTCTCCCCTGTCTAACCATCTTCCTCCTCCTCTTCTCCCCTCTCTAACCATCTTCCTCCTCCTCTTCTCCCCTGTCTAACCATCCTCCTCCTCTTCTCCCCTCTCTAGCAATCTTCCTCCTCCTCTTCTCCCCTGTCTAACCATCTTCCTCCTCTTCTCCCCTGTCTAACCATCCTCCTCCTCCTCTTCTCCCCTGTCTAACCATCCTCCTCCTCTTCTCCCCTCTCTAACCATCCTCCTCCTTTTCTCCCCTCTCTAACCATCTTCCTCCTCCTCTTCTCCCCTGTCTAACCATCCTCCTCCTCTTCTCCCCTGTCTAACCATCCTCCTCCTCCTCTTCTCCCCTCTCTAACCATCTTCCTCCTCATTTTCTCCCCTCTCTAACCATCCTCCTCCTCCTCTTCTCCCCTCTCTAACCATCCTCCTCCTCTTCTCCCCTCTCTAACCATCCTCCTCCTCTTCTCCCCTCTCTAACCATCCTCCTCCTCTTCTCCCCTCTCTAACCATCCTCCTCCTCTTCTCCCCTCTCTAACCATCCTCCTCCACCTCTTCTCCCCTGTCTAACCATCCTCCTCCTCCTCTTCTCCCCTCTCTAACCATCCTCCTCCTCCTCTTCTCCCCTGTCTAACCCTCCTCCTCCTCTTCTCCCCTCTCTAACCATCCTCCTCCTCCTCTTCTCCCCTGTCTAACCATCTTCCTCCTCCTCTTCTCCCCTCTCTAACCATCCTCCTCCTTCTCTTCTCCCCTGTCTAACCATCCTCCTCCTCCTCTTCTCCCATGTCTAACCCTCCTCCTCCTCTTCTCCCCTCTCTAACCATCTTCCTCCTCCTCTTCTCCCCTCTCTAACCATCTTCCTCCTCCTCTTCTCCCCTCTCTAACCATCCTCCTCCTCTTCTCCCCTCTCTAACCCTCCTCCTCCTCTTCTCCCCTCTCTAACCCTCCTCCTCCTCTTCTCCCCTGTCTAACCCTCCTCCTCCTCTTCTCCCCTCTCTAACCCTCCTCCTCCTCTTCTCCCCTGTCTAACCCTCCTCCTCCTCTTCTCCCCTCTCTAACCCTCCTCCTCCTCTTCTCCCCTCTCTAACCATCCTCCTCCTCCTATCCCTCTCTTCTTTCTATTCTCCTCCCCCCCATCTTCTTTCTATTCTCCTCCTATCCCTCTCTTCTTTCTATTCTCGTCCTCCTCTCTCCTCTTCTTCCTATTCTCCTCCCCCCTCCTCCTCCTCCTCCTCCTCCTCCTCCTCCTCCTCTCTCCCTCTTCTTTCTATTCTCCTCCCCCCTCCTCCTCCTCCTCCTCCTCCTCTCTCCCTCTTCTTTCTATTCTCCTCCTCCCCCCTCCTCCTCCTCCTCCTCCTCTCTCCTCTTCTTTCTATTCTCCTCCTCCTCTCTCCTTCTTCTTTCTATTCTCCTCCCTCCCCCTCCTCCTCCTCTTCCTCCTCCTCCTCTATTCCTCTTCTTTCTATTCTCCTCCTCCTCCTCCTCTTCCTCTTCTTTCTATTCTCCTCCTCGCTCCCTCTTCTTTCTATTCTCCTCCTACTCTCTCCCTCTTCTTTCTATTCTCCTCCTCCTCCTCCTCCTCGATCCCTCGCTCCCTCTTCTTTCTATTCTCCTCCTCTTCTTTCTGTTCTCCTCCTCCTCCTCTCTCCCTCTTCTTTCTATTCTCCTCCTCCTCCTCTCTCCCTCTTCTTTCTTTTCTCCTCCTCCTCCTCTCTCCCTCTTCTTTCTATTCTCCTCCTCCTCCTCTTCCTCTTCTTTCTATTCTCCTCCTCCTCCTCTTCCACTTCTTTCTATTCTCCTCCTCCTCCTCTTCCTCTTCTTTCTATTCTCTTCCTCCTCTCTCCCTCTTCTTTCTATTCTCCTCCTCCTCCTCTTCCTCTTCTTTCTATTCTCCTCCTCCTCCTCTTCCTCTTCTTTCTATTCTCTTCCTCCTCTCTCCCTCTTCTTTCTATTCTCCTCCTCCTCCTCTTCCTCTTCTTTCTATTCTCCTCCTCCTCCTCTTCTGCTTCTTTCTATTCTCCTCCTCCTCCTCTTTCTCTTCTTTCTATTCTCCTCCTCCTCCTCCCCCTCTTCTTTCTATTCTCCTCCTCCTCCTCTCTCCCTCTTCTTTCTATTCTCCTCCCTCCCCCTCCTCCTCCTCTTCCTCCTCCTCCTCTATTCCTCTTCTTTCTATTCTCCTCCTCCTCCTCTTCCTCTTCTTTCTATTCTCCTCCTCGCTCCCTCTTCTTTCTATTCTCCTCCTACTCTCTCCCTCTTCTTTCTATTCTCCTCCTCCTCCTCCTCCTCGATCCCTCGCTCCCTCTTCTTTCTATTCTCCTCCTCTTCTTTCTGTTCTCCTCCTCCTCCTCTCTCCCTCTTCTTTCTATTCTCCTCCTCCTCCTCTCTCCCTCTTCTTTCTTTTCTCCTCCTCCTCCTCTCTCCCTCTTCTTTCTATTCTCCTCCTCCTCCTCCTCCTCCTCCCTCTTCTTTCTATTCTCCTCCTCCTCCTCTTCCACTTCTTTCTATTCTCCTCCTCCTCCTCTTCCTCTTCTTTCTATTCTCTTCCTCCTCTCTCCCTCTTCTTTCTATTCTCCTCCTCCTCCTCTTCCTCTTCTTTCTATTCTCCTCCTCCTCCTCTTCTGCTTCTTTCTATTCTCCTCCTCCTCCTCTTTCTCTTCTTTCTATTCTCCTCCTCCTCCTCCCCCTCTTCTTTCTATTCTCCTCCTCCTCCTCTCTCCCTCTTCTTTCTATTCTCCTCCTCCTCCTCTCCCCCTCTTCTTTCTATTCTCCTCCTCCTCCTCCTCCTCCTCCTCTCTTCCTCTTCTTTCTATTCTTCTCCTCCTCTCCTCTCTAGTCACAGAGATTATTACGAAAGCAGCTTTGCTGTTACACACACACACACACACACACACACACACACACACACACACACACACACACACACACACACACACACACACACACACACACACACACACACACACACACACACACACACACACACACACACACACACACACACAGGGGTCAGCGGTCTGTTGAGATAAGGCGGAGGACCAGCCGTGTTCTGATCTGAGGGGTCAGAGTTGAGGGGTCAGAGTTGAACCCAGACAACATATGAACAAGCCTCTAGCTGATGTTACTGCTGATACCAAACATGATAGTAAACTACCACTCCCAAAGTAGATCTGTGATTAGATACGTTGAATAGGGAGATTGGCTGAACATGTCTCTGCTCCTCACACATCAAACAGCTGGAAGGGAAGTAGAACTGTTACTGTTATACACAATGTAGACAGACATTACAACATTGATGAGAGCCTTAACATCATGTAAAGATGGGTCTGATAGAGTCTCTAGATATGGAGCTTTACAACATCAGCTTTGACATGCAGAGATACCTCAGTGTTTAATGACACATAGCATTATCACCTTCATACTATTATCTCTTTCATATCATTACCTCTTTCATAGCATTATCACCTTCATACTATTATCTCTTTCATATCATTATCTCTTTCATAACATTCTCTTTCATATCATTATCTCTTTCATATCATTACCTCTTTCATAGCATTATCTCTTTCGTAACATTATCACTTTCATAACATTATCATGTTCATATTATTATCTCTTTCATATAATTATCTCTTTCATAGCATTATCTCTTTCATGGCATTATCACGTTCGTAATATTACCTATTTCATAGCATTATCTCTTTCATAATATTATCTCTTTCATATCATTATCTCTTTCGCAGCATTATCTCTTTCGTGTCATTATCACATTCACATCATTATCTCTTTCATAGCATTATCTCTGTCATGTCATTGTCTCATTCATGGCATTATCTCTTTCATAATAGGATATATTTCATTACATTATCTTTTCCATACCATTATCACATTCATAATATTATCTCTTTCATATCATTATTTCTTTCATATCATTATCTCTTTCGTACCATTATCACTTTCACACCATTATCTCTTTCATAGCATTACCTCTTTCATATAATTATCTTGTTCATATAATTATCTCTTTCATAGCATTATCACTTTCGTATCATTATCTCTTTCATATCATTATCACTTTCATACCATTATCTCTTTCATATCATTATCGCTTTCATAACATTATCACTTTCATAACATTATCACCTTCTTAACATGATCTCTTTCATAGCATTACCAGTTTCCCCATAGTAAAGTCATGTATTCTACTCTCCATAGTAAAGTCATATATTCTACTCTCCATAGTAAAGTCATGTATTCTACTCTCCATAGTAAAGTCATATATTCTACTCTCCATAGTAAAGTCATATATTCTACTCTCCATAGTAAAGTCATGTATTCTACTCTCCATAGTAAAGTCATGTATTCTACTCTACATAGTAAAGTCATGTATTCTACTCTCCATAGTAAAGTCATATATTCTACTCTCCATAGTAAAGTCATATATTCTACTCTCCATAGTAAAGTCATGTATTCTACTCTCCATAGTAAAGTCATGTATTCTACTCTACATAGTAAAGTCATGTATTCTACTCTACATAGTAAAGTCATGTATTCTACTCTCCATAGTAAAGTCATGTATTCTACTCTCCATAGTAAAGTCATATATTCTACTCTCCATAGTAAAGTCATGTATTCTACTCTACATAGTAAAGTGATGTATTCTACTCTACATAGTAAAGTCATGTATTCTACTCTCCATAGTAAAGTCATGTATTCTACTCTACATAGTAAAGTCATGTATTCTACTCTACATAGTAAAGTCATATATTCTACTCTCCATAGTAAAGTCATGTATTCTACTCTACATAGTAAAGTCATGTATTCTACTCTACATAGTAAAGTCATATATTCTACTCTACATAGTAAAGTCATGTATTCTACTCTCCATAGTAAAGTCATGTATTCTACTCTCCATAGTAAAGTCATGTATTCTACTCTACATAGTAAAGTCATATATTCTACTCTACATAGTAAAGTCATGTATTCTACTCTCCATAGTAAAGTCATGTATTCTACTCTACATAGTAAAGTCATATATTCTACTCTACATAGTAGTCATATATTCTACTCTACATAGTAAAGTAATGTATTCTACTCTCCATAAAAAGTCATATATTCTACTCTCCATAGTAAAGTCATATATTCTACTCTCCATAGTAAAGTCATGTATTCTACTCTCCATAGTAAAGTCATGTATTCTACTCTCCATAGTAAAATCAAAATCAAATCAAATTGTATTTGTCACATCCACATGGTTAGCAGATGTTAATGTGAGTGTAGCGAAATGCTTGTGCTTCTAGTTCCGACTATGCAGTAATAACCAACGAGTAATCTAACCTAACAATTCCACAACTACTACCTTATACACACAAGTGTAAAGGGATAAAGAATATGTACATAAAGATATATGAATGAGTGATGGTACAGAACGGCATAGGCAAGATGCAGTAGAAGGTATAGTGTACAGTATATACATATGAGATGAGTAATTTAGGGTATATAAACATAAAGTGGCATAGTTTAAAGTGGCTAGTGATACATGTATTACATAAAGATGGCAAGATGCAGTAGATGGTATAGAGTACAGTATATACATATGAGATGAGTAATGTAGGGTATGTAAACATTACATAAAGTGGCATTGTTTAAAGTGGCTAGTGATACATTTTTTACATCCATTTTTTCATTATTAAAGTGACTGGAGTTGAGTCAGTATGTTGGCAGCAGCCACTCAATGTTAGTGGTGGCTGTTTAACAGTCTGATGGCCTTGAGATAGAAGCTGTTTTTTAGTCTCTCGGTCCCAGCTTTGATGCACCTGTACTGACCTCGCCTTCTGGATGATAGCGGGGTGAACAGGCAGTGGCTCGGGTGGTTGTTGTCCTTGATGATCTTTTTGGCCTTCCTGTCACATCGGGTGGTGTAGGTGTCCTGGAGGGCAGGTAGTTTGCCCCCGGTGATGCGTTGTGCAGACCTCACTACCCTCTGGAGAGCCTTATGATTATGGGAGGAGCAGTTGCCGTACCAGGCGGTGATACAGCCCGACAGGATGCTCTCGATTGTGCATCTGTAGAAGTTTGTGAGTGTTTTTGGTGACAAGCCAAATCTCTTCAGCCTCCTGAGGTTGAAGAGGCGCTGCTGCGCCTTCTTCACCACGCTGTCTGTGTGGGTGGACCATTTCAGTTTGTCCGTGATGTGTACGCCGAAGAACTTAAAACTTTCCACCCTCTCCACTACTGTCCCGTCGATGTTGCTGGGGGGTGCTCCCTCTGCTGTTTCCTGAAGTCCACGATCATCTCCTTTGTTTTGTTGACGTTGAGTGTGAGTTTATTTTCCTGACACCACACTCCGAGGGCCCTCACCTCCTCCCTGTAGGCCGTCTCGTCGTTGTTGCTAATCAAGCCTACCACTGTAGTGTCGTCTGCAAACGTGATGATTGAGTTGGAGGCGTGCATGGCCACGCAGTCGTGGGTGAACAGGAAGTACAGGAGAGGGCTGAGAACGCACCCTTGTGGGGACCCAGTGTTGAGGATCAGCGGGGTGGAGATGTTGTTACCTACCCTCACCACCTGGGGGCGGCCCGTCAGGAAGTCCAGGACCCAGTTGAATAGGGCTGGGTTCAGACCCAGGGTCTCGAGCTTAATGACGAGTTTGGAGGGTACTATGGTGTTAAATGCTGAGCTGTAGTCGATGAACAGCATTCTCACATAGGTATTCCTCTTGTCCAGATGGGTTAGGGCAGTGTGCAGTGTGCAGTGTGGTTGCGATTGCGTCGTCTGTGGACCTATTGGGGCGGTAAGCAAATTGGAGTGGGTCTAGGGTGTCAGGTAGAGTGGAGGTGATATGATCCTTGACTAGTCTCTCAAAGCACTTCATGATGACGGAAGTGAGTGCTACGAGGCGGTAGTCATTTAGTTCAGTTACCTTAGATTTCTTGGGAACATGAACAATGGTGGCCCTCTTGAAGCATGTGGAACAGCAGACTGGGATAAGGATTGATTGAATATGTCCGTAAACACACCAGCCAGCTGGTCTGCGCATGCTCTGAGGACGAGGCTGGGGATGCCGTCTGGGCCTGCAGCCTTGCGAGGAGCAGTGAAAGAGAGCCCGCAGGTTTTGGTAGCGGGCCGTGTCGGTAGCACTGTATTGTCCTCAAAGCGAGCAAAGAAGTTGTTTAGTCTGTTTGTAACAAGACATCCTGGTCCGCGACGGGGCTGTTTTTTCTTTTGTAGTCCGTGATTGACTGACCCTGCCACATATCTCTCGTGTCTGAGCCGTTGAATTGCGACTCTACTTTGTCTATACTGACGCTTAGCTTGTTTGATTGCCTTGCGGAGGGAATATCTACACTGTTTGTATTCGGTCATGTTTCCGGTCACCTTGCCCTGATTAAAAGCAGTGGTTTGCACTTTCAGTTTTGCACGAATCCTGCCATCAATCCACGGTTTCTGGTTGGGGAATGTTTTAATAGACGCTGTGGGTACAACATCACCGATGCACTTGCACTCAAATTATTGCATGGTGTGCTTTTTCGGTCAAGCTTTTTTGAAATCTGACACAGCCGATGCATTAAGGAGAAGTTTATCTAAAGTTCCATGTATAACACATGTATTTTCATCAACATTTATAATGAGTAGTTCTGTAAATTGATGTGGCTCTCTGCAAAATCACCGGATGTTTTGGAAGCAAAACATTACTGAACGTAATGTGCCAATGTAAACTGACATTTTTGGATATAAATATGAACTTTTTCGAACAAAACATACATGTATTGTGTAACATGAAGTCCTATGAGTATCATCTGATGGAGATCATCAAAGGTTAGTGATTAATTTTATCTCTATTTCTGCTTTTTGTGACTGCTCTCTTTGGCTGGAAAAATGGCTGTGTTTTTCTGTAACTAGGTACTGACCTAACATAATCGTTTGGTGTTTTTTCGTCGTAAAGCCTTTTTGAAATCTGACACATTGGCTGGTTTTACAACAAGTGTAGCTTTAATTTGGTGTATTGCATGTGTGATTTCATGAAAGTTTAATTTTTATAGTAATTTATTTGAATTTGGCGCTCTGCATTTTCACTGGATGTTGGCCATGCGGGACGCTAGGTTGGTTAATCCAACCACAGTGTCCGATTTCAAAAAGTATTTTCTGCGAAAGCAGAACATACCATTATGTTATGTCAGCAACTAGTCACAGAAAGCATACAGCCATTTTCCAACCAAGGAGAGGAGTCACAAAAAGCACAAATAGAGATAAAATTAATCACTAACCTTTGATATTCTTCATCAGATGACACTCCCGGGACAACATGTTACACAATACATGTATGTTTTGTTCGATCAAGTTCATATTTATATCCAGAAACCTCAGTTTACATTTGGCTTTGCCTCCAAAACATCCCGTGAATTTGCACAGAGCCACATCAATTTACAGAAATACTCATAATAAACATTGATAAAAGATTCAGGTATTATGCACAGAATTATAGATATACTTTTCCTCAAATCAACCGCTTTGTCAGATTTCAAAAAAGCTTTACGGAAAAAGCAAACCATGCAATAATCGGTGCTCAGAGACCAAAACAAGCCAAACATATACCCGCCATGTACAGAAGTCAGAAATAGCATTATAAATATTCACTTACCTTTGATGATCTTCATCAGAATGCACTCCCAGGAATCCCAGTTCCACAATAAATGTTTGATTTGTTCGATAACGTCCATAATTTATGTCCAAATACCTCCTTTTTGTTCACGCGTTTAGTCCAGTAATCCAAATGCTCAATGCGCGATCGCTTAGTTCAGACGAAAAGTCAAAAAAGTTATATTACAGTTCGTAGAAACACACCAAACGATGTATAGAATCAATCTTTAGGATGTTTTTATCATAAATCTTCAATAATGTTCCAACCGGAGAATCCCTTTGTCTTCAGAAATGTAATGGAACTCAAGCTAACTCTCACGTAAACGCGCATGGTCAGCTCATGGCACTCTGGGAGAGACCTTACTCAATCCCCTCTCATTCGCCCCCACTTCACAGTAGAAGCATCAAACAAGGTTCTAAAGACTGTTGACATCTAGTGGAAGCCGTTGGAAGTGCAATTTGACCCCAGAGACACTGTATATTCGATAGGCAAAGAGTTGAAAAACTACAAACCTCAGATTTCCCACTTGGTTGGATTTTTCTCAGGTTTTCGCCTGCCATATGAGTTCTGTTATACTCACAGTATTGTAGAAACTTCAGAGTGTTTTCTATGGGAATTGACTAATACTATGCATATATTAGCAACTGGGACTGAGTAAAAGAGGGAGGAGCATCGGGGCTGGAATCCTGACTTAATTAAGTGGTGATTAAAGAGCTCAGCCATGTTCTTGTTGTCAGTAACAACCACATCATCAACATTAAGGGGCAGCTGTGAGAAGGAGGGTTTATTCTCCAGGTCTTTAACCGTTTTCCAGAACTTCTTGAATTTAGACCCACAGAGAGAGAACTGCTCTTTAAAGTAACTAACTTTGGTCTTCTGGATAGCCTGAGTGCACTTATTTCTAATTTGCCTTAACGAGAGCCAGTCAGCCTGAGTTTGGGTGTGTCGAGCCTTTCGCCAAATGAAATTCTTGAGGTGGAGTAACTCTGCCAGATCATGGTTGAACCAGGGGCTAAACCCGTTTTTAATTCAAATTTTCTTTACAGGGGCGTGTTTGTTAACAAAACCACTGAAAATATCAAAAAAGAAGGTCCAAGCGTCTTCGACAGAGGGGATCAAGCTGATTCTATACCAATTTACAGAGACCAGGTCATGAAGGAAGGCTTGCTTGTTCTTTTCATTCTTTTGACCAATCATATTTCCAGGGTTAGAGGTTCCAAGCCTGTTCTATTTACCAGTCATATTACCAGGGTTAGAGGTTCCAAGCCTGTTCTATTTACCAGTCATATTACCAGGGTTAGAGGTTCCAAGCCTGTTCTATTTACCAGTCATATTACCAGGGTTAGAGGTTCCAAGCCTGTTCTATTTACCAGTCATATTACCAGGGTTACAGGTTCCAAGCCTGTTCTATTCATTCTATTTACCAGTCATATTACCAGGGTTACAGGTTCCAATCCTGTTCTATTCATTCTATTTACCAGTCATATTACCAGGGTTAGAGGTTCCAAGCCTGTTCTATTTACCAGTCATATTACCAGGGTTAGAGGTTCCAAGCCTGTTCTATTCATTATATTTACCAGTTATATTACCAGGGTTAGAGATTCCAAGCCTGTTCTATTCATTCTATTTACCAGTCATATTACCAGGGTTACAGGGTTACTATTCGCCCTTGATTCTAAAAGAATTACATGCATAATTGCATTTGTGGTCACTTTTGATAATGTGTGCTGCTGCTGCATTGTGGGGGGCGTTGCCTAGCAGTGGGGTGTATTTAGGGCTGTTGCGGTAACGGTCTTAACGCCACACCAGCGGTCACGAGTCATGAAGGCAGTCAAATTCCACGTTAACATTTAGTCACGGTGATTAGGCTTCTCCAAGCGCTGATGCTGCTGCTGGTCATTGGTAGCCTATCAAACTGCCTGGTACTCAGCACTCAATCACTGACATCAATGTAAATGTATTTGAAAATCTAATCAAAATCGTAATGAGAGTCCATGAGCTCATGTTGCGCAATATTTCTATAGACTGTCCAGCTGCGGGAGAAAACTGAGTGACGGCCTCTACTAAAAAGAGGAGGATCAGCTTTCTATAGGCTAGGCCTACTATATTTATTACTCAACTTTCCTTCTATTAATTCCATTGCTTTTCTTTACAACAGGAGTATAGCCTACCTGATTGGCATGAAAATAAACCACGGGGAAAAGCCTCCTCCGTTCGCTATTTAGGTGCATAGATGACATGTATTTTTCCCCCATGTTTCGATACAGGTTCATGATAATGGTCCATTCTAAATCTAAACTAGTTTCACACATATATTATTTAGTATATGTAAAGACAAGATTAAATCAAAAAGCCTAGTGAATGATACCCAGCATAAGAAACAATGGCATTTATTTTTTTGCAAATTTTTCTAATCATAGTCTCCCACCTCATGTTTCCCATAGGCCTATATGTTTTAATAAGGTTTGTATCAAAACTAAAGTGGCCAAATAACTTATTATAATTAATCACATTAATCCGCTTCACAAGAGGTGTAGAGCCTAACTACATACATAAGCAGCACGTGAGTTTCATGTTTGGGGGAGATCATTTTCACCATAAAAATGCACCTTTATATTAAAAACATCACGTGCATTATGGGGCGGCAGGTAGCCTAGTGGTTAAAAAGCATAATCTCATTTGTGGTCACTTTTGAGAATGGTGTTTTCCGCTAATGGAACATTCTTATAGCCTACTGCCATGTGGGCATTTCAGCGCTTATAATGTGAAGAAGTAGCCTCATAGTTTATCAACACTTTAAGCTCAACGTTCTCATCTGTTGCCTCAGTCACATAAATACCTTTTTTTTAATGCTAGTGGTTTGTATTAATTTAGGATCTATTTCATCCCACAACTGTCCCAGACAATATGTTTGCAATATTTATTTCTCACACTTTTGACTTTTGTACTATGGGGGATAGTAGATTGGCTAGTGCTTTTGCTGTTCGTTAGGCCTACTCATCTTGTTGGCTGACGAAAAGTAAATGTGGACAGTTCTTCCAATATCTTCAATATGCGCCTCTGAATTGGATAAGGACGAGCGCAGTTGCGTCCCCGATGTGTCTGGTTTACACGCTGACCACACCTCTATGTGTCTGCGTAGCCAGGCGCTAAAATAGAACTTGGTTCTATTTGTGACGCTTGACACACTGTAAGTCCCGCCTCTCCCATCTCCTCATTGGTTTTTAGGAGCATATACCCAAGTGGGTGATTGAAAGATGAACTGAGGTCCACACTCCAGTCCAGTTGGTGGTGGTAATGCACCTTAAAGTTGGTGGCCAACCACCATATAAAGTCCACAGAAGAAGAAGCCTGACGGAGGACAGATTACTAGAAACAAACTCCGTTTACCCTTTTATCTGTGGACAAGCATCTGTAATTTACTTTACTATTCATATTTTTGACGACTTTTACTTCACAGCATTCCTAAAGGAAATGATGTACCTGTTACGCCATACATTTCCCCTGACACCCAAAAGTACTCGTTACATGTTGAATGCTTAGCAGGACTGAAAATGGTCCAATTCGCACATTATCAAGAGAACATACCTGGTCATCCCTACTGCCTCTGATCTGGCGGACTCACTAAACACAAATTAAATTAAATTATGAGTGTTGGAGTGTGTCCCAGTCTATCTATCTGTAAAGATGTCTGAGTGTTGGAGTGTGTCCCAGTCTATCTGTAAAGATGTCTGAGTGTTGGAGTGTGTCCCAGTCTATCTATCTGTAAAGATATGAGTGTTGGAGTGTGTCCCAGTCTATCTGTAAAGATGTCTGAGTGTTGGAGTGTGTCCCAGTCTATCTGTAAAGATGTCTGAGTGTTGGAGTGTGTCCCAGTCTATCTGTTAAGATGTCTGAGTGTTGGAGTGTGTCCCAGTCTATCTATCTGTAAAGATGTCTGAGTGTTGGAGTGTGTCCCTGTCTATCTATCTGTAAAGATGTCTGAGTGTTGGAGTGTGTCCCTGTCTATCTATCTGTAAAGATGTCTGAGTGTTGGAGTGTGTCCCTGTCTATCTATCTGTAAAGATGTCTGAGTGTTGGAGTGTGTCCCAGTCTATCTATCTGTAAAGATGTCTGAGTGTTGGAGTGTGTCCCAGTCTATCTATCTGTAAAGATGTCTGAGTGTTGGAGTGTGTCCCAGTCTATCTATCTGTAAAGATGTCTGAGTGTTGGAGTGTGTCCCAGTCTATCTATCTGTAAAGATGTCTGAGTGTTGGAGTGTGTCCCAGTCTATCTGTAAAGATATTTACATTTACATTTAAGTCATTTAGCAGACGCTCTTATCCAGAGCGACTTACAAATTGGAAAGTTCATACATATTCATCCTGGTCCCCCCGTGGGAATTGAACCCACAACCCTGGCGTTGCAAGCGCCATGCTCTACCAACTGAGCCACACGGGATATGAGTGTTGGAGTGTGTCCCAGTCTATCTGTAAAGATATGAGTGTTGGAGTGTGTCCCAGTCTATCTATCTGTAAAGATGTCTGAGTGTTGGAGTGTGTCCCAGTCTATCTATCTGTAAAGATGTCTGAGTGTTGGAGTGTGTCCCTGTCTATCTATCTGTAAAGATGTCTGAGTGTTGGAGTGTGTCCCTGTCTATCTATCTGTAAAGATGTCTGAGTGTTGGAGTGTGTCCCTGTCTATCTATCTGTAAAGATGTCTGAGTGTTGGAGTGTGTCCCAGTCTATCTATATGTAAAGATATGAGTGTTGGAGTGTGTCCCAGTCTATCTGTAAAGATGTCTGAGTGTTGGAGTGTGTCCCAGTCTATCTATCTGTAAAGATGTCTGAGTGTTGGAGTGTGTCCCTGTCTATCTATCTGTAAAGATGTCTGAGTGTTGGAGTGTGTCCCAGTCTATCTGTAAAGATGTCTGAGTGTTGGAGTGTGTCCCAGTCTATCTGTAAATATATGAGTGTTGGAGTGTGTCCCAGTCTATCTATCTGTAAAGATGTCTGAGTGTTGGAGTGTGTCCCAGTCTATCTGTAAAGATGTCTGAGTGTTGGAGTGTGTCCCAGTCTATCTATCTGTAAAGACGTCTCAGTGTTGGAGCGTCCCCCTGGCTATCTATCTGTAAAGACGTCTCAGTGTTGGAGTGTGTCCCTGTCTATCTATCTGTAAAGATGTCTGAGTGTTGGAGTGTGTCCCTGTCTATCTATCTGTAAAGATGTCTTAGTGTTGGAGTGTGTCCCTGTCTATCTATCTGTAAAGATGTGAGTGTTGGAGTGTGTCCCAGTCTATCTGTAAAGATGTCTGAGTGTTGGAGTGTGTCCCAGTCTATCTATCTGTAAAGATGTCTGAGTGTTGGAGTGTGTCCCTGTCTTTCTATCTGTAAAGATGTCTGAGTGTTGGAGTGTGTCCCAGTCTATCTGTAAAGATATGAGTGTTGGAGTGTGTCCCAGTCTATCTATCTGTAAAGATGTCTGAGTGTTGGAGTGTGTCCCAGTCTATCTGTAAAGATGTCTGAGTGTTGGAGTGTGTCCCAGTCTATCTGTAAAGATATGAGTGTTGGAGTGTGTCCCAGTCTATCTATCTGTAAAGATGTCTGAGTGTTGGAGTGTGTCCCTGTCTATCTATCTGTAAAGATGTCTGAGTGTTGGAGTTTGTCCCAGTCTATCTATCTGTAAAGATGTCTGAGTGTTGGAGTGTGTCCCAGTCTATCTATCTGTAAAGATGTCTGAGTGTTGGAGTGTGTCCCAGTCTATCTGTTAAGATGTCTGAGTGTTGGAGTGTGTCCCAGTCTATCTATCTGTAAAGATGTCTGAGTGTTGGAGTGTGTCCCAGTCTATCTGTAAAGATGTCTGAGTGTTGGAGTGTGTCCCAGTCTATCTGTAAAGATGTCTGAGTGTTGGAGTGTGTCCCAGTCTATCTGTAAAGATATCTGAGTGTTGGAGTGTGTCCCAGTCTATCTATCTGTAAAGATGTCTGAGTGTTGGAGTGTGTCCCTGTCTATCTATCTGTAAAGATGTCTGAGTGTTGGAGTTTGTCCCAGTCTATCTATCTGTAAAGATGTCTGAGTGTTGGAGTGTGTCCCAGTCTATCTATCTGTAAAGATGTCTGAGTGTTGGAGTGTGTCCCAGTCTATCTGTTAAGATGTCTGAGTGTTGGAGTGTGTCCCAGTCTATCTATCTGTAAAGATGTCTGAGTGTTGGAGTGTGTCCCAGTCTATCTGTAAAGATGTCTGAGTGTTGGAGTGTGTCCCAGTCTATCTGTAAAGATGTCTGAGTGTTGGAGTGTGTCCCAGTCTATCTGTAAAGATATCTGAGTGTTGGAGTGTGTCCCAGTCTATCTATCTGTAAAGATGTCTGAGTGTTGGAGTGTGTCCCAGTCTATCTATCTGTAAAGATGTCTGAGTGTTGGAGTGTGTCCCAGTCTATCTGTTAAGATGTCTGAGTGTTGGAGTGTGTCCCAGTCTATCTATCTGTAAAGATGTCTGAGTGTTGGAGTGTGTCCCAGTCTATCTGTAAAGATGTCTGAGTGTTGGAGTGTGTCCCAGTCTATCTGTAAAGATGTCTGAGTGTTGGAGTGTGTCCCAGTCTATCTGTAAAGATATCTGAGTGTTGGAGTGTGTCCCAGTCTATCTATCTGTAAAGATGTCTGAGTGTTGGAGTGTGTCCCAGTCTATCTATCTGTAAAGATGTCTGAGTGTTGGAGTGTGTCCCAGTCTATCTATCTGTAAAGATGTCTGAGTGTTGGAGTGTGTCCCAGTCTATCTATCTGTAATGATGTCTGAGTGTTGGAGTGTGTCCCAGTCTATCTGTAAAGATGTCTGAGTGTTGGAGTGTGTCCCAGTCTATCTGTAAAGATGTCTGAGTGTTGGAGTGTGTCCCAGTCTATCTATCTGTAAAGATGTCTGAGTGTTGGAGCGTGTCCCTGTCTATCTATCTGTAAAGATGTCTGAGTGTTGGAGTGTGTACCAGTCTATCTGTAAAGATGTCTGAGTGTTGGAGTGTGTCCCAGTCTATCTGTAAAGATGTCTGAGTGTTGGAGTGTGTCCCAGTCTATCTGTAAAGATGTCTGAGTGTTGGAGTGTGTCCCAGTCTATCTATCTGTAAAGATGTCTGAGTGTTGGAGCGTGTCCCTGTCTATCTATCTATAAAGATGTCTGAGTGTTGGAGTGTGTCCCAGTCTATCTGTAGTCTCTGTCTATCTGTATGCATTTAGATTCTGCCTTTATGTATGCATTTAGTCTCTGCCTTTATGTATGCATTTAGACTCTGCCTTTATGTATGCATTTAGACTCTGTCTATATGTATGCATTTAGTCTCTGCCTTTATGTATGCATTTAGTCTATGCCTATATGTATGCATTTAGTCTCTGTCTATCTGTATGCATTTAGTCTATGCCTATCTGTATGCATTTAGACTCTGCCTTTATGTATGCATTTAGACTCTGTCTATATGTATGCATTTAGACTCTGCCTTTATGTATGCATTTAGACTCTGCCTTTATGTATGTATTTAGACTCTGTCTATATGTATGCATTTAGACTCTGCCTTTATGTATGCATTTAGACTCTGTCTATATGTATGCATTTAGACTCTGTCTATATGTATGCATTTAGACTCTGCCTATATGTATGCATGTGCTCGTGTACATGTGTATGTACACAGGTGAGTCACCTGCCCTCGGGTATCGAAACATTCATCAGGAACGATCAGAATTCTGCCCTTCCCATTTCCACTTGACGGAGTGCCGTAGGGGAGGAGGAGAGGGCAGAGCGCCACAGTGGAGGAGAGGGTGGAAGTCAGAATACTGTAAAACTCAGCTGAGCGCCCTTTTTCCCATGTAGAGCAACCTAAGGGCTGGAGCTGTTCCAGTAGTTGGGAGTGGTGGGGTATAGTCATTGGAGGTTGTGGTGATACATGGTGGTACATTCCCACCTTCCAGTAGATCTTCATGGAAACACGTGGAATAGTTGGAACCGACCCAGCAAACCACAAATGGTTCTGTGAAAGTTCCCAAAGCATTCGTTAGGTTGCGACAAATGTTCTCAAAAAACAAAAACTGTCCTGTTGTGTGGATGATTTTACAATCTTTATTCTAGGGTGCAAAAAACATTCACCTGATGTTACAAGAACGTTCCCAGAACACATTTAATCTCGTATTTAAAGGTTTTCAGAGTGTTTCATTAGGTTGTGGGAACGTTGTGGGGATATGACAAGAGATAGGTTCCCAGAACACATTTAATCTGTTCTTTAAAGGTTTTCAGAGTGTTTCATTAGGTTGTGGGAACGTTGTGGGGATATGACAAGAGACAGGTTCCCAGAACACATAAACTCCAGTTGTGTTGACATTAACATCATGTTTGTATCAGGGTGCACAAAACGTTCCTTTGATTTTGCAGGAATTAAATACGTCAGTAAATAAGACGTTCATAGCATATTTGTTTTAGGTTGAACAAAATATACGCAATGTACATATGACCTTGTCTTGGAGGTCCTCAAGAATATTTAGAAAATGTTATATTTGAGTTTGACCTAATATTACCACAACATTCTCAGCATGCAAATGAATGTTATCAGTAATGTGCTCGTTAAAGCATAAGGTAATACATCCCCGTTTGGTTTCCCTACACATGTTATGGCAATTCCCATTTCAGGATTATATTGTAGGTGATATAGACACACAGCATTTTCATGTAATTCAACATTATACACATCGGCTTCCACAGGGACTGACATGACTGGAACACTGAACAAAGAGCTGCGGTTAGATTCAGAAGGGAAGGAAGAAGTTAGTCCTAAATGTTAAAAAATAAAAAATAAAAGCATTGTATTTGTGACAAATTATTCACGAGACAAACCTCAACTAAATGATGTAATAAATAATGTGGTGTGGTCACATTGAAATAACTGACTGAAATAGTGCGTATGTTATCATGTGTGTGTGTGTGTGTGTGTGTGTGTGTGTGTGTGTGTGTGTGTGTGTGTGTGTGTGTGTGTGTGTGTGTGTGTGTGTGTGTGTGTGTGTGTGTGTGTGTGTGTGTGTGTGTGTGTGTGTGTGTGTGTGTGTGTGTCTGTGCCATTGCGTGTGTTGCTTCACAGCCCCGCTGTTCCATAAGGTGTATTTTTATCTGTTTTTTAAATCTGATTCTCCTGCTGCATCAGTTACCAGATGTGGAATAGAGTTACATGTAGTCATGGCTCTATGTAGTACTGTGCACCTCCCATAGTCTGTTCTGGACTTGGGGACTGTGAAGAGACCTCTGGTGGCATGTCTTGTGGGGTATGCCTGGGTGTCTGAGCTGTGTGCTAGTAGTTTAGACAGACCTCTGGTGGCATGTCTTGTAGGGTATGTATGGGTGTCTGAGCTGTGTGTTAGTAGTTTAGACAGACCTCTGGTGGCATGTCTTGTGGGGTATGGATGGGTGTCTGAGCTGTGTGTTAGTAGTTTAGACAGACCTCTGGTGGCATGTCTTGTGGGGTATGGATGGGTGTCTGAGCTGTGTGTTAGTAGTTTAGACAGACCTCTGGTGGCATGTCTTGTAGGGTATGAATGGGTGTCTGAGCTGTGTGCCAGTAGTTTAGACAGACCTCTGGTGGCATGTCTTGTGGGATATGTATGGGTGTCTGAGCTGTGTGTCAGTAGTTTAGACAGACCTCTGGTGGCATGTCTTGTGGGGTATGGATGGGTGTCTGAGCTGTGTGTTAGTAGTTTAGACAGACCTCTGGTGACATGTCTTGAGGGGTATGGATGGGTGTCTGAGCTGTGTGCCAGTAGTTTAGACAGACCTCTGGTGGCATGTCTTGTGGGGTATGTATGGGTGTCTGAGCTGTGTGCCAGTAGTTTAGACAGACCTCTGGTGGCATGTCTTGTAGGGTATGAATGGGTGTCTGAGCTGTGTGCCAGTAGTTTAGACAGACCTCTGGTGGCATGTCTTGTAGGGTATGTATGGGTGTCTGAGCTGTGTGCCAGTAGTTTAGACAGACCTCTGGTGGCATGTCTTGTGGGATATGTATGGGTGTCTGAGCTGTGTGTCAGTAGTTTAGACAGACCTCTGGTGGCATGTCTTGTAGGGTATGTATGGGTGTCTGAGCTGTGTGTCAGTAGTTTAGACAGACCTCTGGTGGCATGTCTTGTGGGGTATGGATGGGTGTCTGAGCTGTGTGCCAGTAGTTTCGACAGACAGCTCGATGCATTCACCGTCACGTCCTCGTTAAATGCTGCATACTTCTGGGCCCATATGTACAAGGTATCCAAGACTGTGCTGATCTAGGAACACTTTCGCTTTTCAGATCATGAAAAATATCTCAAAGTAGGATTTAAATCGGGTACATTTTAAAAAAAGTTTTACAGGACATTTTTACACGTTGTTTTATTTTTTTATGGTTCGTATAAATTCAACATTTCTGACTGTATTCATCAATCGGGATTTAATAAAGACACACTCTACTACTCTGTAGCCAGATCATTAATCCTCTGCACCAGGGGGATAGTTGTGACCTCTGTAGCCAGATCATTAATCCTCTGTAGCCAGATCATTAATCCTCTGTAGCCAGATCATTAATCCTCTGCACCAGGGGGATAGTTGTGACCTCTGTAGCCAGATCATTAATCCTCTGCACCAGGGGGATAGTTGTGACCTCTGTAGCCAGATCATTAATCCTCTGTTGCCAGATCATTAATCCTCTGTAGCCAGATCATTAATCCTCTGTAGCCAGATCATTAATCCTCTGTAGCCAGATCATTAATCCTCTGTAGCCAGATCATTAATCCTCTGCACCAGGGGGATAGTTGTGACCTCTGTAGCCAGATCATTAATCCTCTGTAGCCAGATCATTAATCCTCTGTAGCCAGATCATTAATCCTCTGTAGCCAGATCATTAATCCTCTGCACCAGGGGGATAGTTGTGACCTCTGTTGCCAGATCATTAATCCTCTGCACCAGGGGGATAGTTGTGACCTCTGTTGCCAGATCATTAATCCTCTGTAGCCAGATCATTAATCCTCTGTAGCCAGATCATTAATCCTCTGCACCAGGGGGATAGTTGTGTTCTCTGTAGCCAGATCATTAATCCTCTGTAGCCAGATCATTAATCCTCTGTAGCCAGATCATTAATCCTCTGTAGCCAGATCATTAATCCTCTGTAGCCAGATCATTAATCCTCTGTAGCCAGATCATTAATCCTCTGTAGCCAGATTATTAATCCTCTGCACCAGGGGGATAGTTGTGACCTCATAGGGTTTCCGTCGGAGATGGTCAACACACAATTGAAATCAAATGTGATTGGTTGCGTACACATATTTAGCCAATGATATTCAAGGTGCAGTGAAATGCACTTTTTGAGGTATTCTAACGTTCCTCAGCACCTCTTCCTCTGCAGGACTTCATCTTCTTGATTTGATTTGATTAGTTTTTTGAGGACTTCATCTTCTGTTGAAAGTCTTATGAAATGGGATTTTGAAATTGAGAGAAAGTTCAATTGTTTTCTTATTTTAATTTGAAGGTTCTGAGGAACATTTTAATAACGTAGAAATGATGTTCTGTGTCCTGATGGACCATTTTTAAGAATTGTCTGAAATGAGAATTGCCATTAAATCTGGAGAGAAACACAGTGGTGATGTTTTCCAATTCCAATCCAATGTATTCCATAAAGCAGGAATCCGCAGGTCTCGGGCGACCCTATGCCGCCCCATTTCTTTGAACGAACACCAGGAGGTTGATCCCTGAGCCTCCTCGGGCTGGCCTTCTGGGCAAGGTGTGTCTTTGAGTTAAATCCCACCTACTCAAATGACCCTGCTGCCATGGCCCCGGAGGAGAAATAAAAGTCACTTGCAATCTAGCTAACGTTACAGCCACCAGAAACAAATACAGAGCAAACGAAGCCAACAAGCTAAACCAACCTGTTTGCAGACTGTAGCAGGGACTAAAGAAACAAGCATCATTCTGGGTTCTTGGATCTGAATCAATTCAACCAGAAACAGAAGAGAGCAGAACACTGATCATAACCAGAAACTGGAGAAACGTTGGAATTCATTTTTGAATGCTGGAAGAGTGACACCGAAATGGCCACCGTTCTCATGCACTGATAGGTAAGTGTTGGGTTCTGTTTTTAGCTTACTAGCTAGGTTAGCTGCTAACCTTAATGTGTTCAATGTCCAAGCTAGCTAACACAGATACTTAGCTAGCTAGCTAACATCTTCTGAATTCTGACTGTTTTGTACTTAAAGGAGTCTAACAATAGAATCAAATAGATCAACTCCACCAGATTCCCAAAGCCTTTATTTTAACTAAGTAATGTTAGCTAGTTAAAGCTAGATAAAGCAGATTGTTGACATGTTAGGGTGTTTGGTTTGTAGACGATGATGCTAGCTAACTAGGTGGCCGAAAACATTTTCGGCCCAGGACCAACAAAAGCATCGAACAATAAAATGTGGTACAGTAACATCACACAGAGATGTATTTGTCAGGGAGATACTGGTGGAGACAGTTTGATTTAGAGGGAACCTGAGATACTGGTGGAGACAGTTTGATTTAGAGGGAACCTGAGATACTGGTGGAGACAGTTTGATTTAGACGGAACCTGAGATACTGGTGGAGACAGTCTGATTTAGAGGGAACCTGAGATACTGGTGGAGACAGTCTGATTTAGAGGGAACCTGAGATACTGGTGGAGACAGTTTGATTTAGAGGGAACCTGAGATACTGGTGGAGACAGTCTGATTTAGAGGGAACCTGAGATACTGGTGGAGACAGTTTGATTTAGAGGGAACCTGAGATACTGGTGGAGACAGTCTGATTTAGAGGGAACCTGAGATACTGGTGGAGACAGTTTGATTTAGAGGGAACCTGAGATACTGGTGGAGACAGTTTGATTTAGAGGGAACCTGAGATACTGGTGGAGACAGTCTGATTTAGAGGGAACCTGAGATACTGGTGGAGACAGTTTGATTTAGAGGGAACCTGAGATACTGGTGGAGACAGTTTGATTTAGAGGGAACCTGAGATACTGGTGGAGACAGTTTGATTTAGAGGGAACCTGAGATACTGGTGGAGACAGTCTGATTTAGAGGGAACCTGAGATACTGGTGGAGACAGTTTGATTTAGAGGGAACCTGAGATACTGGTGGAGACAGTTTGATTTAGAGGGAACCTGAGATACTGGTGGAGACAGTCTGATTTAGAGGGAACCTGAGATACTGGTGGAGACAGTTTGATTTAGAGGGAACCTGAGATACTGGTGGAGACAGTCTGATTTAGAGGGAACCTGAGATACTGGTGGAGACAGTCTGATTTAGAGGGAACCTGAGATACTGGTGGAGACAGTCTGATCTAGAGGGAACCTGAGATACTGGTGGAGACAGTCTGATCTAGAGGGAACCTGAGATACTGGTGGAGACAGTCTGATTTAGAGGGAACCTGAGATACTGGTGGAGACAGTCTGATTTAGAGGGAACCTGAGATACTGGTGGAGACAGTCTGATTTAGAGGGAACCTGAGATACTGGTGGAGACAGTCTGATTTAGAGGGAACCTCAGATACTGGTGGAGACAGTCTGATTTAGAGGGAACCTGAGGTACTCGTGGAGACAGTCTGATCTAGAGGGAACCTGAGATACTGGTGGAGACAGTCTGATTTAGAGGGAACCTGAGATACTGGTGGAGACAGTCTGATCTAGAGGGAACCTGAGATACTGGTGGAGACAGTCTGATTTAGAACCTGAGGTTGTACAAGTTGGGGTTGTGAAAACCCCAACACAGAAAGAAAGGTAAGAAAGTCTATATGCATTTTGTGTTATTCTTTGTGATTCAATAATGATTTTGTTGGTAAAATAGTTAGTCAGCTATGTTTTCCTGTTCAGAATATTGTCTGTCTATTTACAGTATTGATTCCTATCTAACTGCCCACCAGGACGACTGATGAATATCCAGCGTGGTCCATCAAGTAAACAATGGCTCATCTGAATGACATATTGGTGGATTATGGTCCATCAAGTAAACAATGGCTCATCTGAATGACATATTGGTGGATTATGGTCCATCAAGTAAACAATGGCTCATCTGAATGACATATTGGTGGATTATGGTCCATCAAGTAAACAATGGCTCATCTGAATGACATATTGGTGGATTATGGTCCATCCAGTAAACAATGGCTCATCTGAATGACATATTGGTGGATTATGGTCCATCAAGTAAACAATGGCTCATCTGAATGACATATTGGTGGATTATGGTCCATCCAGTCATAGGATGGTTCATTAGCATGACCCATGTGACACAGGTTACAACACCACATCCTATTGTATGTAAATGACCCTGTTGTGACACGGCCTTATTTGGTGGTAATATCTTCTCCCCCATTTAGCTGAGGTCAACAGAGCATTGATGGTGATAACACCCCTGGAGAGCATTGAAGAAGATGAGGTGGTAATGTCTTCTCCCCCATTTAGCTGAGGTCAACAGAGCATTGCTGGTGATAACACCCCTGGAGAGCATTGAAGAAGATGAGGTGGTAATATCTTCTCCCCCATTTAGCTGAGGTCAATCAACATCAGTGCAGAGGGCTTGGTAGGAAACTGTTAATCATACAGAATTGCAGACATTATGCTCGTTAGAAGTATTTTCCCTTTTCCCGATGAAACTTGAGAAATTGATATACAATTATATTGCGTTAGAATATTACCTACCTCCTCTCTCTCTCTCTCTCTGGTGAGACCATGACCAGTATATTAAATCAAAATCAAATCAAACTTTATTAGTCACATGCGCCGAATACAACAGGTGTAGACCTTACAGTGAAATGCTAACTTACCCTAACCAACGATGCAGTTTAAAAAACAATATGGATAAGAACAAGAGCTAAAACAAGTAACTAAAGAGCAGCAGTAAAATAACAATAACGAGACTATATACAGGGGGGTACCGGTACAGAGTCAATGTGGAGGCTATATACAGGGGGGTACCGGTACAGAGTCAATGTGGAGGCTATATACAGGGGGTACCGGTACAGTGTCAATGTGGAGACTATATACAGGGGGTACCGGTACAGAGTCAATGTGGAGACTATATACAGGGGGTACCGGTACAGAGTCAATGTGGAGGCTATATACAGGGGGTACCGGTACAGAGTCAATGTGGAGACTATATACAGGGGGTACCGGTACAGAGTCAATGTGGAGGCTATATACAGGGTGTTACGGTACAGAGTCAATGTGGAGGCTATATACAGGGGGTACCGGTACAGAGTCAATGTGGAGGCTATATACAGGGGGTACCGGTACAGAGTCAATGTGGAGGCTATATACAGGGGGTACCGGTACAGAGTCAATGTGGAGGCTATATACAGGGGGTACCGGTACAGAGTCAATGTGGAGGCTATATACAGGGGGGTACCGGTACAGAGTCAATGTGGAGGCTATATACAGGGGGTACCGGTACAGAGTCAATGTGGAGGCTATATACAGGGGGTATCGGTACAGAGTCAATGTGGAGGCTATATACAGGGGGTACCGGTACAGAGTCAATGTGGAGGCTATATACAGGGGGTACCGGTACAGAGTCAATGTGGAGGCTATATACAGGGGGTACCGGTACAGAGTCAATGTGGAGACTATATACAGGAGGTACCGGTACAGAGTCAATGTGGAGGCTATATACAGGGGGTACCGGTACAGAGTCAATGTGGAGACTATATACAGGGTGTTACGGTACAGAGTCAATGTGGAGACTATATACAGGGGGTACCGGTACAGAGTCAATGTGGAGGCTATATACAGGGGTACCGGTACAGAGTCAATGTGGAGGCTATATACAGGGGGTACCGGTACAGAGTCAATGTGGAGGCTATATACAGGGGGTACCGGTACAGAGTCAATGTGGAGGCTATATACAGGGTGTTACGGTACAGAGTCAATGTGGAGGCTATATACAGGGTGTACCGGTACAGAGTCAATGTGGAGGCTATATACAGGGGGTACCGGTACAGAGTCAATGTGGAGGTTATATACAGGGGGTACCGGTACAGAGTCAATGTGGAGGTTATATACAGGGGGGTGCCAGTACAGAGTCAATGTGGAGGTTATATACAGGAGGTACCGGTACAGAGTCAATGTGGAGGCTATATACAGGGTGTACCGGTACAGAGTCAATGTGGAGGCTATATACAGGGTGTACCGGTACAGAGTCAATGTGGAGGCTATATACAGGGGGTACCGGTACAGAGTCAATGTGGAGGTTATATACAGGGGGTACCGGTACAGAGTCAATGTGGAGGCTATATACAGGGGGTACCAGTACAGAGTCAATGTGGAGGCTATATACAGGGGGTGCCGGTACAGAGTCAATGTGGAGGTTATATACAGGGGGGTACCGGTACAGAGTCAATGTGGAGGTTATATACAGGGGGGTGCCGGTACAGAGTCAATGTGGAGGTTATATACAGGGGGGTGCCGGTACAGAGTCAATGTGGAGGTTATATACAGGGGGGTACCGGTACAGAGTCAATGTGGAGGCTATATACAGGGGGTACCGGTACAGAGTCAATGTGGAGACTATATACAGGAGGTACCGGTACAGAGTCAATGTGGAGGCTATATACAGGGGGTACCGGTACAGAGTCAATGTGGAGACTATATACAGGGTGTTACGGTACAGAGTCAATGTGGAGACTATATACAGGGGGTACCGGTACAGAGTCAATGTGGAGGCTATATACAGGGGGTACCGGTACAGAGTCAATGTGGAGGCTATATACAGGGGGTACCGGTACAGAGTCAATGTGGAGGCTATATACAGGGGGTACCGGTACAGAGTCAATGTGGAGGCTATATACAGGGTGTTACGGTACAGAGTCAATGTGGAGGCTATATACAGGGTGTACCGGTACAGAGTCAATGTGGAGGCTATATACAGGGGGTACCGGTACAGAGTCAATGTGGAGGTTATATACAGGGGGTACCGGTACAGAGTCAATGTGGAGGTTATATACAGGGGGGTGCCGGTACAGAGTCAATGTGGAGGTTATATACAGGAGGTACCGGTACAGAGTCAATGTGGAGGCTATATACAGGGTGTACCGGTACAGAGTCAATGTGGAGGCTATATACAGGGTGTACCGGTACAGAGTCAATGTGGAGGCTATATACAGGGGGTACCGGTACAGAGTCAATGTGGAGGTTATATACAGGGGGTACCGGTACAGAGTCAATGTGGAGGCTATATACAGGGGGTACCAGTACAGAGTCAATGTGGAGGCTATATACAGGGGGTGCCGGTACAGAGTCAATGTGGAGGTTATATACAGGGGGGTACCGGTACAGAGTCAATGTGGAGGTTATATACAGGGGGGTGCCGGTACAGAGTCAATGTGGAGGCTATATACAGGGGGGTGCCGGTACAGAGTCAGTGTGGAGGCTATATACAGGGGGTACTGGTACAGAGTCAATGTGGAGGTTATATACAGGGGGGTACCGGTACAGAGTCATTGTGGAGGTTATATACAGGGGGGTGCCGGTACAGAGTCAATGTGGAGGTTATATACAGGAGGGTGCCGGTACAGAGTCAATGTGGAGGCTATATACAGGGGGGTGCCGGTACAGAGTCAATGTGCAGGGGCACCGGTTAGTTGAGGTAATATGTACATGTAGGTAGAGTTATTAAAGTGATAATAGATGATAACAACAGAGAGTATCAGCGGTGTAAAAGAGGGGGGGGGAATGCAAATAGTCTGGGTAGCCATTTGATTAGGTGTTCAGGAGTGTTATGGCTTGGGGATAGAAGCTGTTTAGGAGCCTCTTGGACCTAGACTTGGTGCTCCGGTACTGCTTGCTGTGTGGTAGCAGAAAGAACAGTCTATGACTAGGGTGGCTGGAATCTTTGACAATTTGTAGGGCCTTCCTCTGACACCGCCTGGTATCGAGGTCCTAGATGGCAGGAAGCTTGGCCCCAGTGATGTACTGGGCCGTTCGCACTATCTTCTGTAGTGCCTTGAGGTCGGAGGCCGAGCAGTTGCTATACCAGGTAGTGACGCAACCAGTCAGGATGCTCTCGATGGTGCAGCTGTGGAACCTTTTGAGGATCTGAGGACCCATGCCAAATCTTTCAGTCTCCTGAGGGGGAATAGGTTTTGTCGTGCCCTCTTCAAGACTCGTTCTTGGTGTGCTTGGACCATGTTAGTTTGTTGGTGATGTGGACACCAAGGAACTTGAATCTCTCAACTTGCTCCACTGCAGCCCCGTCTATGAGAATGGGGACATGCTCTGTCCTCTTTTTCCTGTAGTCCACAATCATCTCCTTTTTCTTGATCAAGTTGAGGGAGAGGTTGTTGGTTGTTGTCCTGGCACCACACGGCCAGGTCTCTGACCTCCTCCCTATAGGCTGTCTCATCATTGTTGGTGATCAGGCCTACCACTGTTGTGTCATCAGCAAACTTAATGATGGTGTTGGAGTCGTGTTTGGCCACGCAGTCATGAGTGAACAGGGAGTACAGGAGGGGACTGAGCACGCACCCCTGAGGGGCCTCTGTGTTGAGGATCAGTGTGGCAGATGGGTTGTTACCTACCCTGACCACCTGGGAGCGGCCCGTCAGAAAGTCCAGGATCCAGGTACAGAGGGAGGTGTTTAGTCCCAGGGTCCTTAGCTTAGTGATGAGCTTTGAGGGTACTATGGTGTTTAAAGCTGAGCTGTAGTCAATGAATAGCATTCTCACATAGGTGTTCCTTTTGTCAAGGTGGGAAAGGGCAGTGTGGAGTGCAATTGAGACTGCATCATCTGTGGATCTGTTGGGGCGGTATGCAAATTGGAGTGGGTCTAGTGTTTCTGGGATGTTGTGGTTGATGTGAGCCATGACCAGCCTTTTTGAAGCACTTCATGGCTACAGACGTGAGTGCTACAAGTCGGTAGTCATTTAGGCAGGTTACCTTAGTGTTCATGGGCAAAGGCACTATGGTGGTCTGCTTAAAACATGTTGGTATTACAGACTCAGACAGGGAGAGGTTGAACATTTCAGTGAAGACACAAGCCAGTTGGACAGAGCATGCTCACAGTACACGTCCTCATAATCCGTCTGGCCCTGCGGCCTTGTGAATGTTGACCTGTTTAAAGGTCTTACTCACATCGGCTGCGGAGAGCGTGATCACACAGTCTTCGAGAACAGCTGGTGCTCTCATGCATGTTTCAGTGTTATTTGCCTCGAAGCGAGCATAGAAGTAGTTTAGCTCGTCTGGTAGGCTCGTATCACTGGGAAGCTCTCGGCTGTACTTCCCTTTGTAATCTGTAATGGTTTGCAAGTCCTGCCACATCTGACGATCATCGGGGCCGGTGTAGTACGATTCGATCTTAGTCCTGTATTGATGCTTTGGCTGTTTGATGGTTCGTCGGAGGGCATAGCGGGATTTCTTATAAGCTTCCGGGTTAGACTCACACTCCTTGAAAGCGGGAGCTCTAGCCTTTAGCTCAGTGTGGATGTTGCCAGTAATCCATGGCTTCTGGTTGGGGTATGTACGTACGGTCACTGTGGGGACGATGTCATCGATGCACTTATTGATGAAGCCAATGACTGATGTGGTGTACTCAATGCCATCGGAGGAATCCCGGAACATATTCCAGTCTGTGCTAGCAAAACAGTCCTGTAGTTTAGCATCTGCTTCATCTGACCACTTTTTTATGTATCTAGTCACTGGTGCTTCCTGCTTTAATTTCTGCTTGTAAGCAGGAATCAGGAGGATAGAATTATGGTCAGATATGTCAAATGGAGGGTGAGGGAGAGCTTTGTACCCGTCTCTGTGTGTGGAGTAAAGGTCGTCTAGTTGTTTTTCCTCTGGTTGCACATTTAACATGCCGATATAAATTTGGTAAAAGGGATTTAAGTTTCCCTGCATTAAAGTCCCCGGTCACTGGGAGCGCCGCCTCTGGGTGAGTGGTTTCCTGTTTGCTTATGGCGGAATACAGCTCAAACAGTGTGGTCTTAGTGCCAGCATCCGTCTGTGGTGGTAAATAAACAGCTATGAAAAATACAGATAAACTCTCTAGGTAGGTAGTGTGGTCTACAGTTTATCATGAGATACTCTACCTCAGGCGTGCAATAGCTTGAGACTTCCTTAGAGATCGTGTACCAGCTGGTATTTACAAAAATACATAGTCCGCCGCCCCTTGTCTTACCAGACGCCGCTGTTCTATCCTGCCGGTACAGCGTATAACCAGCTGTTGATAGTTTCGTCGTACAGCCACGTCTCCGTGAAGCATAAGATATTACAGTTTTGAATGTCCCGTTGGTAGTTACCTACCTCCTCTATCTCTGGTGAGACCATGGCAAATATTTTACCTACCTCCTGTCTCTCTCAGGTGAGACCATGGCCAATATTTTACCTACCTCCTGTCTCTCTCAGGTGAGACCATGGCCAGTATTTTACCTACCTCCTGTCTCTCTCAGGTGAGACCATGGCCAGTATTTTACCTACCTCCTGTCTCTCTCAGGTGAGACCATGGCCAATATTTTACCTACCTCCTGTCTCTCTCAGGTGAGACCATGGCCAGTATTTTACCTACCTCCTGTCTCTCTCAGGTGAGACCATGGCCAATATTTTACCTACCTCCTGTCTCTCTCAGGTGAGACCATGGCCAATATTTTACCTACCTCCTGTCTCTCTCAGGTGAGACCATGGCCAGTATTTTACCTACCTCCTGTCTCTCTCAGGTGAGACCATGGCCAATATTTTACCTACCTCCTGTCTCTCTCAGGTGAGACCATGGCCAATATTTTACCTACCTCCTGTCTCTCTCAGGTGAGACCATGGCCAATATTTTACCTACCTCCTGTCTCTCTCAGGTGAGACCATGGCCAATATTTTACCTACCTCCTGTCTCTCTCAGGTGAGACCATGGCCAATATTTTACCTACCTCCTGTCTCTCTCAGGTGAGACCATGGCCAATATTTTACCTACCTCCTGTCTCTCTCAGGTGAGACCATGGCCAATATTTTACCTACCTCCTGTCTCTCTCAGGTGAGACCATGGCCAATATTTTACCTACCTCCTGTCTCTCTCAGGTGAGACCATGGCCAATATTTTACCTACCTCCTGTCTCTCTCAGGTGAGACCATGGCCAGTATTTTACCTACCTCCTGTCTCTCTCAGGTGAGACCATGGCCAGAATGTTTCCAACTATCAATTCATTGATGGTGAGTTGATTGTTGAATTCATAAGCAGTGCGTATGTTTTCTCACTATAATCTCCTCATATTTCAGTAATAATATGTTATCAAACCAAAATCGATGTTTATTTGGCGTACCGGATAAGGTGGGGTATATACGGGAATATGGCATTGCGTTGTACCTTGTACTATGGAAGTAGCAATTAGTGTGATGTTTTCCCACACAGTGCCAACATCTCCCACAGACTCAGACTCGTCCCTCCTGTCCCACCACCAGCCAAGCAAGAGTTTCTTCAGGAACGTCAGTGCAGAGGGCTTGGTAGGAAACTGTTGATCATACAGAATGGCAGACATTATGCTCGTTAGAAGTATTTTCCTTTATCTTGATGAAACTTGAGAAATTAATATACAATTACATTGAGCTAGAGTCTACTATGAAAACTTGGTTTGGAAAGTCCGTTTTTGCACAGTGATTTTAATACATTTCAGTGATATGATTTTTTTCCTCCCATCAGCATTAACACTGTCAGAGTAACAGAACCATGGAGGACTGGACTACTGCCAGAGTAACAGAACCATGGAGGACCGGACTACTGTCAGAGTAACAGAACCATGGAGGACTGGACTACTGTCAGAGTAACAGAACCATGGAGGACTGGACTACTGTCAGAGTAACAGAACCATGGAGGACTGGACTACTGTCAGAGTAACAGAACCATGGAGGACTGGACTACTGTCAGAGTAACAGAACCATGGAGGACTGGACTACTGTCAGAGTAACAGAACCATGGAGGACTGGACTACTGTCAGAGTAACAGAACCATGGAGGACTGGACTACTGTCAGAGTAACAGAACCATGGAGGACATGGACTACTGTCAGAGTAACAGAACCATGGAGGACTGGGCTACTGTCAGAGTAACAGAACCATGGAGGACATGGACTACTGTCAGAGTAACAGAACCATGGAGGACTGGACTACTGTCAGAGTAACAGAACCATGGAGGACTGGACTACTGTCAGAGTAACAGAACCATGGAGGACTGGACTACTGCCAGAGTAACAGAACCATGGAGGACCGGACTACTGTCAGAGTAACAGAACCATGGAGGACTGGACTACTGTCAGAGTAACAGAACCATGGAGGACCGGACTACTGTCAGAGTAACAGAACCATGGAGGACTTGACTACTGTCAGAGTAACAGAACCATGGAGGACTGGACTACTGCCAGAGTAACAGAACCATGGAGGACCGGACTACTGTCAGAGTAACAGAACCATGGAGGACATGGACTACTGTCAGAGTAACAGAACCATGGAGGACTTGACTACTGTCAGAGTAACAGAACCATGGAGGACTGGACTACTGTCAGAGTAACAGAACCATGGAGGACTGGACTACTGTCAGAGTAACAGAACCATGGAGGACATGGACTACTGTCAGAGTAACAGAACCATGGAGGACTGGGCTACTGTCAGAGTAACAGAACCATGGAGGACATGGACTACTGTCAGAGTAACAGAACCATGGAGGACTGGACTACTGTCAGAGTAACAGAACCATGGAGGACTGGACTACTGTCAGAGTAACAGAACCATGGAGGACTGGACTACTGCCAGAGTAACAGAACCATGGAGGACATGGACTACTGTCAGAGTAACAGAACCATGGAGGACTGGACTACTGTCAGAGTAACAGAACCATGGAGGACATGGACTACTGTCAGAGTAACAGAACCATGGAGGACTGGACTACTGTCAGAGTAACAGAACCATGGAGGACATGGACTACTGTCAGAGTAACAGAACCATGGAGGACTGGACTACTGTCAGAGTAACAGAACCATGGAGGACTGGACTACTGTCAGAGTAACAGAACCATGGAGGACTGGACTACGGTCAGAGTAACAGAACCATGGAGGACATGGACTACTGTTAGAGTAACAGAACCATGGAGGACTGGACTACTGTCAGAGTAACAGAACCATGGAGGACCGGACTACTGTCAGAGTAACAGAACCATGGAGTACTGGACTACTGTCAGAGTAACAGAACCATGGAGGACTGGACTACTGTCAGAGTAACAGAACCATGGAGGACCGGACTACTGTCAGAGTAACAGAACCATGGAGTACTGGACTACTGTCAGAGTAACAGAACCATGGAGGACATGGACTACTGTCAGAGTAACAGAACCATGGAGGACTGGACTACTGTCAGAGTAACAGAACCATGGAGGACCGGACTACTGTCAGAGTAACAGAACCATGGAGGACTGGACTACTGTCAGAGTAACAGAACCATGGAGGACATGGACTACTGTCAGAGTAACAGAACCATGGAGGACTGGACTACTGTCAGAGTAACAGAACCATGGAGGACATGGACTACTGTTAGAGTAACAGAACCATGGAGGACTGGACTACTGTCAGAGTAACAGAACCATGGAGGACCGGACTACTGTCAGAGTAACAGAACCATGGAGTACTGGACTACTGTCAGAGTAACAGAACCATGGAGGACTGGACTACTGTCAGAGTAACAGAACCATGGAGGACCGGACTACTGTCAGAGTAACAGAACCATGGAGTACTGGACTACTTGCTGCATGATAACGGACTGAATACAACAAAGGGTTAGGATGTTCCTCATCATGTAGTGTAGATGAAGGGTTAGGATGTTCCTCATCATGTAGTGTAGATGAAGGGTTAGGATGTTCCTCATCATGTAGCTGAAGGGATAGGATGTTCCTCATCATGTAGTGTAGCTGAAGGGTTAGGATGTTCCTCATCATGTAGTGTAGCTGAAGGGTTAGGATGTTCCTCATCATGTAGTGTAGCTGAAGGGTTAGGATGTTCCTCATCATGTAGTGTAGCTGAAGGGTTATGGATGTTCCTCATCATGTAGTGTAGCTGAAGGGTTAGGATGTTCCTCATCATGTAGATGAAGGGTTAGGATGTTCCTCATCATGTAGCTGAAGGGTTAGGATGTTCCTCATCATGTAGATGAAGGGTTATGGATGTTCCTCATCATGTAGCTGAAGGGTTAGGATGTTCCTCATCATGTAGTGTAGCTGAAGGGTTAGGATGTTCCTCATCATGTAGCTGAAGGGTTAGGATGTTCCTCATCATGTAGATGAAGGGTTATGGATGTTCCTCATCATGTAGTGTAGCTGAAGGGTTAGGATGTTCCTCATCATGTAGCTGAAGGGTTAGGATGTTCCTCATCATGTAGATGAAGGGTTAGGATGTTCCTCATCATGTAGTGTAGCTGAAGGGTTAGGATGTTCCTCATCATGTAGCTGAAGGGTTAGGATGTTCCTCATCATGTAGATGAAGGGTTATGGATGTTCCTCATCATGTAGATGAAAGGTTAGGATGTTCCTCATCATGTAGTGTAGCTGAAGGGTTAGGATGTTCCTCATCATGTAGCTGAAGGGTTAGGATGTTCCTCATCATGTAGATGAAGGGTTATGGATGTTCCTCATCATGTAGCTGAAGGGTTAGGATGTCCCTCATCATGTAGTGTAGCTGAAGGGTTAGGATGTTCCTCATCATGTAGCTGAAGGGTTAGGATGTTCCTCATCATGTAGATGAAGGGTTAGGATGTTCCTCATCATGTAGTGTAGCTGAAGGGTTAGGATGTTCCTCATCATGTAGCTGAAGGGTTAGGATGTTCCTCATCATGTAGTGTAGCTGAAGGGTTAGGATGTTCCTCATCATGTAGCTGAAGGGTTAGGATGTTCCTCATCATGTAGATGAAGGGTTATGGATGTTCCTCATCATGTAGCTGAAGGGTTAGGATGTTCCTCATCATGTAGATGAAAGGTTATGGATGTTCCTCATCATGTAGCTGAAGGGTTAGGATGTTCCTCATCATGTAGTGTAGATGAAGGGTTAGGATGTTCCTCATCATGTAGATGAAGGGTTAGGATGTTCCTAATCATGTAGTGTAGATGAAGGGTTAGGATGTTCCTAATCATGTAGTGTAGATGAAGGGTTAGGATGTTCCTCATCATGTAGTGTAGATGAAGGGTTAGGATGTTCTTCATCATGTAGTGTAGATGAAGGGTTAGGATGTTCCTCATCATGTAGTGTAGCTGAAGGGTTTTGGATGTTCCTCATCATGTAGTGTAGCTGAAGGGTTAGGATGTTCCTCATCATGTAGTGTAGCTGAAGGGTTAGGATGTTCCTAATCATGTAGTGTAGATGAAGGGTTGGGATGTTCCTCATCATGTAGATGAAGGGTTAGGATGTTCCTCATCATGTAGTGTAGCTGAAGGGTTAGGATGTTCCTCATCATTTAGCTGAAGGGTTAGGATGTTTCTCATCATGTAGATGAAGGGTTAGGATGTTCCTCGTCATGTAGCTGAAGGGTTGGGATGTTCCTCATCATTTAGCTGAAGGGTTGGGATGTTCCTCATCATGTAGCTGAAGGGTTATGGATGTTCCTCATCATGTAGCTGAAGGGTTAGGATGTTCCTCATCATGTAGATGAAGGGTTATGGATGTTCCTCATCATGTAGCTGAAGGGTTAGGATGTTCCTCATCATGTAGTGTAGATGAAGGGTTAGGATGTTCCTCATCATGTAGATGAAGGGTTAGGATGTTCCTCGTCATGTAGCTGAAGGGTTGGGATGTTCCTCATCATTTAGCTGAAGGGTTGGGATGTTCCTCATCATGTAGCTGAAGGGTTATGGATGTTCCTCATCATGTAGCTGAAGGGTTAGGATGTTCCTCATCATGTAGATGAAGGGTTATGGATGTTCCTCATCATGTAGCTGAAGGGTTAGGATGTTCCTCATCATGTAGTGTAGATGAAGGGTTAGGATGTTCCTCATCATGTAGATGAAGGGTTATGGATGTTCCTCATCATGTAGTGTAGATGAAGGGTTAGGATGTTCCTAATCATGAAGTGTAGATGAAGGGTTAGGATGTTCCTCATCATGTAGTGTAGCTGAAGGGTTTTGGATGTTCCTCATCATGTAGTGTAGATGAAGGGTTAGGATGTTCCTAATCATGTAGTGTAGATGAAGGGTTGGGATGTTCCTCATCATGTAGATGAAGGGTTAGGATGTTCCTCATCATGTAGCTGAAGGGTTAGGATGTTCCTAATCATGTAGTGTAGCTGAAGGGTTAGGATGTTCCTCATCATGTAGCTGAAGGGTTAGGATGTTCTCATCATGTAGTGTAGATGAAGGTTTGGGATGTTCCTCATCATGTAGATGAAGGGTTAGGATGTTTCCTCATCATGTAGCTGAAGGGTTAGGAAGTTCCTCATCATGTAGCTGAATGGTTGGGATGTTCCTCATCATGTAGTGTAGCTGAAGGGTTAGGATGTTTCTGATCATGTAGATGAAGGGTTAGGATGTTCCTCATCATGTAGCTGAAGGGTTGGGATGTTCCTCATTATGTAGCTGAAGGGTTAGGATGTTCCTCATCATGTAGTGTAGCTGAAGGGTTAGGATGTTCCTCATCATGTAGCTGAAGGGTTAGGATGTTCCTCATCATGTAGTGTAGATGAAGGGTTAGGATGTTCCTCATCATGTAGCTGAAGGGTTAGGATGTTCCTCATCATGTAGTGTAGATGAAGGGTTAGGATGTTCCTCATCATGAAGATGAAGGGTTTATGGATGTTCCTCATCATATAGCTGAAGGGTTAGGATGTTCCTCATCATGTAGCTGAAGGGATAGGATGTTCCTCATCATGTAGTGTAGATGAAGGGTTAGGATGTTCCTCATCATGTAGTGTAGATGAAGGGTTAGGATGTTCCTCATCATGTAGCTGAAGGGTTAGGATGTTCCTCATCATGTAGTGTAGCTGAAGGGTTAGGATGTTCCTCATCATGTAGCTGAAGGGTTAGGATGTTCCTCATCATGTAGATGAAGGGTTAGGATGTTCTCATCATGTAGCTGAAGGGTTGGGATGTTCCTCATCATGTAGCTGAAGGGTTAGGATGTTCCTCATCATGTAGATGAAGGGTTAGGATGTTCCTCATCATGTATCTGAAGGGTTGGGATGTTCCTCATCATGTAGCTGAAGGGTTAGGATGTTCCTCATCATGTATCTGAAGGGTTGGCATGTTCCTCATCATGTAGCTGAAGGGTTAGGATGTTCCTCATCATGTAGTGTAGATGAAGGGTTGGGATGTTCCTCATCATGTAGATGAAGGGTTAGGATGTTCCTCATCATGTAGCTGAAGGGTTAGGAAGTTCCTCATCATGTAGCTGAATGGTTGGGATGTTCCTCATCATGTAGTGTAGCTGAAGGGTTAGGATGTTCCTCATCATGTAGCTGAAGGGTTGGGATGTTCCTCATTATGTAGCTGAAGGGTTAGGATGTTCCTCATCATGTAGTGTAGCTGAAGGGTTAGGATGTTCCTCATCATGTAGCTGAAGGGTTAGGATGTTCCTCATCATGTAGTGTAGATGAAGGGTTAGGATGTTCCTCATCATGTAGCTGAAGGGTTAGGATGTTCCTCATCATGTAGTGTAGATGAAGGGTTAGGATGTTCCTCATCATGAAGATGAAGGGTTATGGATGTTCCTCATCATGTAGCTGAAGGTTAGGATGTTCCTCATCATGTAGCTGAAGGGATAGGATGTTCCTCATCATGTAGTGTAGATGAAGGGTTAGGATGTTCCTCATCATGTAGTGTAGATGAAGGGTTAGGATGTTCCTCATCATGTAGCTGAAGGGTTAGGATGTTCCTCATCATGTAGTGTAGCTGAAGGGTTAGGATGTTCCTCATCATGTAGCTGAAGGGTTGGGATGTTCCTCATCATGTAGCTGAAGGGTTAGGATGTTCCTCATCATGTAGATGAAGGGTTAGGATGTTCCTCATCATGTATCTGAAGGGTTGGGATGTTCCTCATCATGTAGCTGAAGGGTTAGGATGTTCCTCATCATGTATCTGAAGGGTTGGGATGTTCCTCATCATGTAGCTGAAGGGTTAGGATGTTCCTCATCATGTATCTGAAGGGTTGGGATGTTCCTCATCATGTAGCTGAAGGGTTAGGATGTTCCTCATCATGTAGATGAAGGGTTAGGATGTTCCTCAACATGTAGATGAAGGGTTAGGATGTTCCTCATCATGTAGCTGAAGGGTTAGGATGTTTCCTCATCATGTAGCTGAAGGGCTAGGATGTTCCTCATCATGTAGCTGAAGGGTTAGGATGTTCCTCAACATGTAGATGAAGGGTTAGGATGTTCCTCATCATGTAGCTGAAGGGTTAGGATGTTCCTCATCATGTAGCTGAAGGGTTAGGATGTTCCCTCATCATGTAGCTGAAGGGTTAGGATGTTCCTCATCATGTAGCTGAAGGGTTAGGATGTTCCTCATCATGTAGTGTAGCTGAAGGGTTAGGATGTTCCTCATCATGTAGCTGAAGGGTTAGGATGTTCCTCATCATGTAGTGTAGATGAAGGGTTGGGATGTTCCTCATCATGTAGATGAAGGGTTAGGATGTTCCTCATCATGTAGATGAAGGGTTAGGATGTTCCTCATCATGTAGATGAAGGGTGAGGATGTTCCTCATCATGTAGATGAAGGGTTTACGATGTTCCTCATCATGTAGATGAAGGGTTAGGATGTTCCCTCATAGTATGTGGCTGACTTTGTTTTCCTCCGTCCAACTGGTCCAAGCTCTCCTCTGCGTATAGGTTGACATGGGAAAACATTAAACATATTTTTACAGTACAACGCAATGTCTTCTTCCTGTACTCCACCCTGTACACCCCCTGCTGTATCCTGTACACCCCCCGCTGTATCCTGTACACCCCCTGCTGTATCCTGTACACCCCCCACTGTACCCTGTACACCCCGCTGTATCCTGTACACCCCCCGCTGTATCCTGTACACCCCCTGCTGTATCCTGTACACCCCCCGCTGTATCCTGTACACCCCCTGCTGTATCCTGTACACCCCTGCTGTATCCTGTACACCCCCTGCTGTATCCTGTACACCCCCTGCTGTATCCTGTACACCCCCCGCTGTATCCTGTACACCCCCTGCTGTATCCTGTACACCCCCTGCTGTATCCTGTACACCCCCGCTGTATCCTGTACATACACCAAATAAACATTGCTTTTTGTTTGATAACACAATGTTGACGGAATATGAGGAGATTATAGACATTACCACCTCATCTTCTTCAATGCTCTCCAGGGTGTTATCACCATCAATGCTCTGTTGACCTCAGCTAAATGGGGGAGAAGACATTACCACCTCATCTTCTTCAATGCTCCCCAGGGTTGTTATCACCATCAATGCTCTGTTGACCTCAGCTAAATGGGGGAGAAGACATTACCACCTCATCTTCTTCAATGTTCTCCAGTGGTGTTATCACCATCAATGCTCTGTTGACCTCAGCTAAATGGGGGAGAAGACATTACCACCTCATCTTCTTCAATGCTCTCCAGGGGTGTTATCACCATCAATGCTCTGTTGACCTCAGCTAAATGGGGGAGAAGATATTACCACCAAATAAGTCCGTGTCACAACAGTGTCATTTACATACAATAGGATGTGGTGTTGTAACCTGTGTCACATGGGTCATGCTAATGAACCATCCTATGACTGGATGGACCATAATCCACCAATATGTCATTCAGATGAGCCATTGTTTACTGGATGGACCATAATCCACCAATATGTCATTCAGATGAGCCATTGTTTACTTGATGGACCATAATCACCAATATGTCATTCAGATGAGCCATTGTTTACTTGATGGACCATAATCCACCAATATGTCATTCAGATGAGCCATTGTTTACTTGATGGACCATAATCCACCAATGTGTCATTCAGATGAGCCATTGTTACTTGATGGACATAATCCACCAATATGTCATTCAGATGAGCCATTGTTTACTTGATGAGACCATAATCCACCAATATGTCATTCAGAGAGCCATTGTTTTTGATGGACCATAATCCACCAATATGTCATTCAGATGAGCCATTGTTTACTTGATGGACCATAATCCACCAATATGTCATTCAGATGAGCCATTGTTTACTTGATGGACCATAATCCACCAATATGTCATTCAGATGAGCCATTGTTTACTTGATGGACCATAATCCACCAATATGTCATTCAGATGAGCCATTGTTTACTTGATGGACCACGCTGGATATTCATCAGTCGTCCTGGTGGGCAATTAGATAGGAATCAATACTGTATATAGACAGACATATTCTGAACAGGAAAACATAGCTGACTAACTATTTTACCAACAAAAACCATTATTGAATCACAAAGAATAACTCAAAATGCATATAGCCTTTCTTTCTGTGTTGGGGTTTTCACAACCCCAACTGTACAACTCAGGTTCCCTCTAAATCTGACGTCTCCACCAGTATCTCAGGTTCCCTCTAAATCAGACTGTCTCCACCAGTATCTCAGGTTCCCTCTAAATCAGACTGTCTCCACCAGTATCTTCAGGTTCCCTCTAAATCAGACTGTCCTCCACCAGTATCTCAGGTTCCCTCTAAATCAGACTGTCTCCACCAGTTCTCAGGTTCCCTCTAAATCAGACT
>NW_024058749.1:0-48018 GCF_016432855.1 Salvelinus namaycush
CTTTGGTTCCAAATGTGTAAAAATAAAACACAATTACAGTAAAAAAGTCACAGAAGGGCAAAAACACAAAAATGCACAGTCCTGTTCTAATCTATACGATCTTCAGCATTTGGCCACATAATCTCATCCACATCACATCTTATGTCGTCTCTCGCTATGTACCTAGGATAGAAACGCTTGGCATGCCTTATCCACCCCTGGCAGTCTTCAGCTGAGAGGTCTCTGCATCCATTGCATCCAGGAGAGCCATTTGGTCATGTGGCCGATGATCGTACACTTACCACCTCTAGGCAGAAAAAAAATCCTCAATGGGGTTGAGGAAAGGTGCGGAGGGGGGGAGGAAAAGGGAAACCATTCTTGGATGGGCTGCAAACCAGTTTGGGATTGCATGTGAATGGTGGAATGCTAAATTGTCCCATGCAATCACAAATGTCCTCCTGTTTCCTCCCACCTGTTCCCTTTCTGCTTTTGGCACAAGTTGTTGGTGGAGGTCATCTCAAAACAAAAGAAGGCGCTCAGTGTTGTAGGGACCAATCTGGCACTTCTGCAGGACCAAAGCAGCACTCCAGACTGCAGCACACATTGTGATATTTTCTCCCCTCTGACCCGGCACATCAATGGTGGCCCTTTTTCCGATGATGTTTCTTCCCCGCCAACGTGTTTTTGCCAGGTTAAACCCTGCCTCATCTACATAAATGATTTCATGTGTGGTCTGATTAGCCTCCACCTCCATGACTCACTGAAAGAAATCAAACACAGTATGTGTCACTGCTTTTCAGTATGTCCTACTGTATGTACTGTAACCCATGTTTACATGTAGAGTAGCATAGTGTAAAACTCACTATAGAACAAGACATATTGGATAGACATCATACCTGGACGTATTGGTGCCGGAGTTCCTTGACCCGCTCACTGTTCCTTTCAAAAGGAACTGTGTACAACTCTTTCATTCGAACTCTGTGTTTGGTCAGAGTCCGAGCCAATGGTAGTCAGGCTGATGCTTTCCACATTGTGAAATACCAGGTTGTCCTCTACAATTCTGGTCTGAATTTCTCTCAGTTTTATTGCATTGTCAGCAATGACCAATCCTACAATTGCATGCTCTTGGTCTTCAATGAGGAGCTTTCCCCTTCTCCCAGCGGGAGGAAGACATTGCGTCCTTTAGAGGAACAAAAATACAACATATGTATTTGCTTTGGGACTGGTGGCTTTGGGACATAGCAACAGTAATGATAGAAGAAGCCCTTGTGAAATGCATTACTTACCTGTTGGTTTGTTGAAAATTCCGGATAATGGAAGCCACTATTGACCGTCTGGGATTAGGCTGGACTCTTTCACCACCCTCTCTCAGTGATAGACCATGTTTTATCACATGGTCTATGGTGGTGGCTCTTATTTAATCAGTGACAACAGCTCTTACTCTCCTTTGAACACCACCATGCATTCTTACTCCTCTCCCCTACCTCTCCTTCTCCCTTGTCCTGGTCCAACTACTCCTCTGCCTGGTCCAGCTACTCCTCTCCCTGGTCCAAGTACTCATCTAACTGGTACCGCTACTCCTCTAACTGGTACCGCTACTCCTCTGCCTGGTCCAGCTATTCTCTCCCTGGTCCACCTACTCCTCTGCCTTGTCCAACTATTCCTTTCCTTTGTCCAGACATTTTTTCTCTCTGCTCCTCTGTGTTGTTCTGTATCCACATTGAACAAAATCAATCCAAAGAGCATTTTTACTGTGTATGTCCATGTAATTGAAATAACTTCAACACCTGTCAACACCTGTCGATATTGAGATAGGAATCAGCTGTGGTTGGTCTATTTTACGCAACTTACAGTAAATCAGCTATTTCTCAATGTTTCAATGATCTGTTCATTCAAAAATGCTTCTCAGCTATTTCAATATAGCTTCTGAGCTGCTGTTGATGCAGAAGTAGAGGCTTTATGCTATATTTAAAGTTTTGAACATTAGGTCATTTCTGGCCTGCTGTGTGCAAGCAATTGTAAATAAGACAAGAAAGAGCCATCATTTTGGTATTGGGTAAGCTTGTATGTAAAGAAAATTGCCTGAATATTCTGTGAAAACAACATGAATTGTGTTAAAGGTATGGTCCACAACAGACAGATGTTGTGCTAATTGTGTTTAGAGTTTTGGAAATGTGCCTACAGATTGGACAAAAAGATGTTAGTGATTGTAAAAAAAAAACTGTTTAACTTCTTGAGCCTATGGGGGGTGCTATTTCGATCTTGGAAAAATTGGTCCCCAAATTAAACTGCCTCGTACTCAATTCTTGCTCGTACAATATGCATATTATTATTACTATTGGATAGAAAACACTCTCTAGTTTCTAAAACCGTTTGAATTATGTCTCTGAGTGAAACAGAACTCATTCTGCAGCACTTTTCCTGCCAGGGAGTGAGATTTCTGAAATCGTGGTCCCTGTTCCCAGGTCAGTTTATAAGTCCCTGTGAACGCTGTGGGGCTACAAACACTGCATACGCCTTCCTCTAGATGTCAGTAAGTGGTGACAATTTGAATGGAGTCGATTGCGCAATCTGGGACCTTATATAAGATCCTGGAGCGGAAGTACCTTTCTTTTCAACGGTGCGCCTGACGCACAATGGACGTCGGACTGGCCTCCTTCCAAGCTTTGGTTTAGCCTGTTCTATATCTCCGGTCATGTTTTTATTCGTTATAGTTGTTAAAGACATCATAAGGTAGTTAATTTAAACCGACTTATAGCAATTTATATCAGTTTATTGCGATTTTCTGGCATTTCTTTGTGACGCACTTTCAAGAGTTGGATACTTTTCCGGTACATGCCGAACGTTAGTGGCCATTTCGACAGGACAAGAGGACATCTTTCGACCAAAAAACGATTAGACCGGAGAAAGGACACCTTGCCCAAGATTCTGATGGAAGCTCAGCTAATAGTAAGAACTATTTATGCTGATAAATCGTTGTTCTGTTGAAAATAGTCAAATGCATAAAACGCCATTACTTGCAATGTAGCCTTGCGTTATCGGACCCTGTATTGCGCAGCAACGTTAATTTTAAAAATGTAATTCAGCGATTGCATTAAGAACTAATTTGTCTTTCAATTGCTGTCCACCCTGTATTTTTTAGTCAAGTTTATGATTATTTATTGATTAGACTAGGTGACTCTCCAAGATGGCGCCCGACATTTTTCTGGGCAGCTTGGCAACTTTTCTCATTGTATAAGCACGATTTGTGCCGCTAAATATGCACATTTTCGAACAAACTCTATATGCCTTGTGTAATATGATGTTACAGGACTGTCATCTGAAGAATTCTGAGAAGGTTAGTGAAAAAATTTATATATTTTGGTGGTGATAACGTTATCGCTCTTTTTGCCTTGAATCAATGCTGGGGTGATGTTAGCACATGTGGTATGCTAATATAACGCTATATTGTGTTTTCGCTGTAAAACACTTAGAAAATCTGAAATATTGTCTGGATTCACAAGATCTGTGTCTTTCAATTGCTGTACGCTGTGTATTTTTAAGAAATGTTTTATGATGAGTAATTAGGTAATACACGTTGCTCTCTGTAGTTATTCTAGTCGAGTTGTGATGGTGGCTGCAATGGTAAACTATGATTTATACCTGAAATATGCACATTTTTCTAACAAAACATATGCTATACAATAAATATGTTATCAGACTGTCATCTGATGAAGTTTTTTCTTGGTATCTTTATTTGGTCGAATTGGTGATAGCTACTGATGGAGTGAAAAAATGGTGGAGTAAGAAAAACGGTGTCTTTTGCTAACGTGGTTAGCTAATAGATTTACATATTGTGTCTTCCCTGTAAAACATTTTAAAAATCAGAAATGGTGGCTGGATTCACAAGAAGTGTATCTTTCATCTGGTGTCTTGGACTTGTGATTTAATGATATTTAGATGCTAGTATTTACTTGTGACGCTATGCTAGGCTATGCTAGTAGCTTTTCTACTGATGGGGGTGCTCCCGGATCCGGGTTTGGGAGGTGTTAGAGGATAACTACTAAAAAATATAAACAGTATGTTATTAACAGTATGTAAATGTAACTTGATGAACAGGAATGACATTTACTCCATTGGGTGGCCAATTCGATCGCGCTGAAAGACACCCCTAACCTAAGGGCTGTTTTCAAAAAGACCCACCTGCTACAGTAGGTCAACCCAGCATGGGAGTAAAAAATACCTAACTGATGGTTAAATTGACCCATGTTTGGGTAATCTCAACAACCCAACTTTTTGGGTCATTCACACAACCCAACTGTCTGGGTCAAAATAACCCAACATGGGTTCTGTTCATTATTTAACCAGCACTGGGATACCAAATAATCCAAATTGGGTTGTTTTTAGCTCATTCTTTTTTTGAGTGCTTGTTGAGAGGGGATGGTGTGTGCAGGTGGAACACTCTTGAAGGGGGTACTAAGCAGAGGTGTGGACTCGAGTCACATGACTTGGACTCCAGTCAGACTCGAGTCACAAATATGATGACTTGCAACTCGACTTTGACTCGTAACACCAATGACTCGTGACTTGACTTGGACTTGAGCCTTATGACTCGACCTGACTTGATACCCTCCCCAAGCCCAAATATAAAATTTCTGTTATTAAAAAAAGTGTGCAGCGCGTCAACTCTTCATTTAACGGATTACAGTTTGAACCGGACAGCAGCCAATCAAATTGTGCCAGCTGAGAAAAAGTTGTGCATGGCAGTGCAGAGGAATGTTGGCGGGTGAATTCAGATGGAGCCTTTGGAAAGATGATACCCAAAATTGTTATTTTCGGATATAAAGACAACGCTGTATCAAAAAAAAACAGATTGCAACTTGCAAAACATGCGGGAAGAAATTTGAAGCTGCACAAAGAACGGTAAGTCGTGGCTAATATAGCCAACAGCTATATATTTTATTACTTTACTAGTGTAGGCTAACGTAACGTTAAATCAATGAGCCTCCACACAGTCAGTCAGTGCTGGAACGTGATCATTGCACCCAGATTGAGCTACAACTGGCAAGGCAGTTGGTAGCATAAATCCTGCCTGATGTTACTGCTGTTCCTAAAACCATTGACATACGTTAGCCTACTGTAACCACACAGAGAGAGTGTGTGTTGTGTGTCTGTGTGTGTAAGGTTTCGTGATTGTGTACAAGCCTACATCGCCCGATTGCGCCCCATAGCGATCCTCTATAATCGATCATTATTGGGGGGGGTGTGTCTTTCTCATGGCTACCCATGTATTTCCATGGAAATATAACATTTATTTGGAAAGTAATAAATATATAGATATTTTTAAAAGTATTCATGATTTGCGTAAATGTAATATACTAACTTACTCTTGTTAAAAATATGAAATGGTATTACATTTGGTGAAGAGCACATTATGACTTGTTTAGGACTCGAAACTTGACTTGATACTTGACTCAGACTTGCCTGTCTTGACATGGGACTTGAGTGCTGACACTTGAGACATACTTGTGACTTGTAAAACACTGACTTGGTCCTACCTCTGGTAATCAGTGGCTATGACTGTTGACACTCAATCATCCCTATTTTGAACCCTGTTTGATTGAGCCTCTCCAATTGCCACATGGGCAAGGTTTGCACTTTTGGGACTATTCCGAAAAGCAGGCTCAAGTACTTGAAAAATTACGTTATTGTAAAGAAAAAAAACGATTTGTACCCAGGACACAAAATTATGAAAATAAATCATTAAATGAGCAGTGAAATATATGTGCCAGAATTATTGAAAAAATATCAAGTCAAGAGACGAAACCCCGACAAAAACCATTGCATTACAGATACGTGCTACTTCACTAAATACCATTGTTACAGTACATACCAGCCCCACACACAGAGGGTGATTAAATCCGATTAAGATTGTCTGCCATAATAATTTATCAATTAAGAATGCAGAGGAATTAAGTCAATTAAGAATAATTAATGAGGCCTATTTTCTTAAGCTTTTGCTTAATTCCTCTGCATTCATTAGCGTGTATGAGTATTTTATTGTAGTAACATGGCACCCTATATAGTGCACTACTTTTGGGGCTGCTGGATACAAAGTGCTGGAGGCCTAAGTGGTGGTGAATGGATTTAATCTGCGGCCAATTTTCAGAGAAAGAGAACTGTCGGCTGTCCATGGTACCCTTCACTTTGGTCATACAAACTGTTCAAAGGTAGTGCACTATATAGAACATAGGGTTCAATTTGGGATGCAGCCCATGTACTTCACTGTATGCATGCAGACTCTCCTTTAGAGACCTTAAAGGAGGGCCTGGCTGTCTGACTGAAATAGGTTGAATGTGGAGACGCTGTGATCGCTGCATCCTCCGCAGATTTGACAAGCTGATAGGAGGGGGTAAACAGGTAAAATGAACTGAAGCAAGCAAGGTCAACTAGCTTGTTAACCACAACATTATTTTGATGGAATAGTGCCACCTGGGTAAAAGTATTGCATTGTTGGTGATGGACATGGTAGACAAACACACATCTTTGAGATTAACATCACACAATAAAGAGTTAGAAATAATTGCCAATGGAGACGACGCTACGTTTTCTTTCTACACCCTATGGTACGGATATTCTATGTTTAGATATCATATCCACAGCCTGGGGCCTACCACATTCATGAGTCAAGGAACACCATAAATATCCTATCCATTTCTCCCTTGATACAAAAACACACAGCATACAGTAGGCCTATCTTTTAATGTTTTTAAAAAATATAGATATTCCTCACATTTCCCTGTTGGAGGTTGAGGTAGCATGAAGCAGCATGAAAAATGTAAATCATAATAAGGGCAATTCCATGGTAACTCAGATTTTCCACTTTCAAATGTATGCCAAAAAAAACCAATTATTTCAAAGTTTAACAAAGCATACAACTAACTCTATGCACAAAGACTCCTTTGAACAATTTACACAACATTTGACAAAAATAAATTTACTGGAAGAACTGTGAACATGCAAAGTTTGGTAGCAGATTTACAGTAAAATGTCCCAGTTTTTTGTGTGACCACGTTTTCCAAACACAAATTAAGATTCAAAGATTTCTGCAGAAAGAATGGGGTGTCAGTTAAAATGTAAAAGGGTTACTGTGAATTTGACAGTAGTTTATTAAAGGCAGCTCGGTAACAAAAATAATTCTGTATTTCATATTACAGTACACCTATTGTAATATAAATATGGTATCATTGCTAAATACACAAGCAGACACATTTCCAATCTCTGAAAGTGTGCTTCGTGCTCTGGCCCCCATCCCTCCCCCAAAGTGGGCTTTTTTAAATAGGAGGCAGACACTGACTACAATCCTTTGGGCAAACTGAAAGAACTGACCAGACACAATGGCTTCAATTGATTCCTCTCATCAGCACGAATTTGACGATGCAGCATTTACTAGCTACACGGTGACATTCAACCATATATGTTTCAACCGGAATATAGCGAAGAGGTTTTACAATTGGAGATCTGTTGTACCTCGATTGTAAAAACCTGTTCTCTTTTTAGCTGTAGATATTGGTAGCTATTAAACAGCAAGCTACAACGTTACAACCAGCCACCTAAAGTGAAGAGGTGACTCTGGGATGCTGGCCTTCTAGGCAGAGTTCCTCTGTCCAGTGTCTGTGTTCTTTTGCCCATCTTAAATCTTTCTTTTTATTGTCCAGTCTGAGATATGGCTTTTTCTTTGCAACTCTGCCTAGAAGGCCAGCATCCCGGAGTCGCCTCTTCACTGTTGACGTTGAGACTGGTGTTTTGCGGGTACTATTTAATGAAGCTGCCAGTTGAGGACTTGTGAGGCGTCTGTTTCTCAAACTAGACACTAATGTACTTGTCCTCTTGCTAAGTTGTGCACCGGGGCCTCCCACTCCTCTTCCTATTCTGGTTAGAGCCAGTTTGCGCTGTTCTGTGAAGGGAGTAGTACACAGTGTTGTACGAGATCTTCAATTTCTTGGCAATTTCTGGCATGGAATAGCCTTCATTTCTCAGAACAAGAATAGACTGACAAGTTCTTTGTTTCTGGCCATTTTGAGCCTGTAATCGAACCCACAAATGCTGATGCTCCAGATACTCAACTAGTCTAAAGATGGCCAGTTTTATTGCTTCTTAAATCAGGACAACAGTTTTCAGCTGTGCTAACATAATTGCAAAAGGGTTTTCTAATGATCAACTAGAATTTTAAAATGATAAACCTGGATTAGCTAACACAATGTGCCATTGGAACACAGGAGTGATGTTAGCTGATAATGGGCCTCTGTACGCCTATGTAGAAATACCATTAAAAATCAGCTGTTTCCAGCTACAATAGTCATTTACAACATTAACAATGTCTACATTGTATTTTTGATCAATTTGATGTTATTTTAATTGACAAAAAATGTGCTTTTCTTTCAAAAAACAAGGACATTTCTAAGTGAACCCAAACTTTTGAACGGTAGTGTATGTATATGTATGTATATGTGTATATATATTTGCAAAAAAATATATGGGAGATTGGAAGTGATGCAGACAATTACATTGATGGAAGGTAGAATCTATCTGCCATATTAAAGCTGATCTACATCTACACCCTAAAATTTTTTAAAATAATATATATATATTTATATATTTTTTAACTATAAAAGACATGCTCAGGTATCTCGGAGACTGTAGGCCGGAGAGCAAAAGGCTTCATTGTGGGATCAGCTGATGAAAATACCTGTATACCTCTTCCCACACTCATCAGGTGAAACAACCTGCCAGGCAATAGAGCAGAAATCTCTATACCAGATGTTACAAGGTACCACCTTGACCTCAAGTTCTTAGCCACTAAGATACCCCCTCCGAAACCTCAGGCCGAGATCCTGCTACTTCTAGGGAGAGACATCATCCAGGTGCACAAGGTGCTGGAGCAGGGCATTGGGCCCCTGCATGCTCCCTTCACACAGTGCCTAGCCCTCTGCTGGGTGATAGTGGGAGGTGTTTGTCTCAGAGGGGCACACAACAATTCACCAGTTAACACCTTCAGGACAAACATTATAGAGAATGGTTACGTCACCGTGTCCCTGGAGCAGAGATGTACGCCAGCTGATGCGGCAAATCTGTCTTCTGCTACACTAAGGATAATGACAAACCAGCTTCGTCGATGGAGTATCTCGCCTTCCTGAAGACGATGGAGGAGCATTTCCATCAGGAAGCATCAAACAGCCAGGGTTGCTCTGCTCCCGTTCCGTAGCCCACGGCAACGCCTCCCCAACAGGCCAGCAATCGCCTCACTCACGCCCACATTAAAGAAACGTCCAGAGACGAAGGACCGCTTCGTGCGCAAATCTTTTTAGAATGGGCACGCTGAAATCGCTCTACCCCTACAAGCAGAAGAAGAGTGCTGGTATCTTCCGATCTTCGGGGTGTATCATCCACAAAAACCCAGACAAATTAGAGTGGTATTCGATTCCAGCGCCCAGCACCATGGGGTATTTCTGAATGATGTCCTGCTTACTGGTCCCAACATGAACAACAGCCTGCTTGCGGATTAGAAAGAAATCAGTGGCACCTCATCAATCTACACACAATACCCCATAATGACAAAGCAAAAACTGTTTTTTAGAAGAAGAAAAAATGCACATTTATTAAAAATAAAAAACAAATATCACATTTACATAAGTATTCAGACCCTTTACTCAGTACTTTGTTGAAGCACCGTTGGCAGTAATTACAGCCTCGAGTCGTCTTGGGTATGACGCTACACGCTTGGGGGAGTTTCTGACATTCTTCCCTGCAGATCCTCTCAAGCTCTGTCAGGTTGGATCAGGTCTCTCCAGAGATGTTTGATTGGGTTCAAGTCCGGGCTCTGGCTGGGCCACTCAAGGATATTCAGAGACTTGTCCCGAAGCCACTCCTGAATTGTCTTGGCTGTGCGCTTAGGGTCGTTGTCCTGTTGGAAGGTGAGACTTCGCCCCAGTCTGAGGTCCTGAGCACTCTGGAGCAGGTTTTCATCAAGGATCTCTCTGTACATTGCGCCGTTCATCTTTCCCTCGATCCTGACTAGTCTCTCAGTTCCTGCACCTGAAAAACATGCCCAAAGCATGATACTGCCACCACCATGCTTCACTGTAAGGATGGTACCAGGTTTCCACCAGATGTGACACTTGGCATTCAGGCCAAAGAGTTCAATCTTGGTTTCATCAGACCAGAGAATCTTGTTTCTCATGGTCTGAGAGTCATAAGGTGCCTTTTGGCAAACTCCAAGGAGGCTGTCATGTGCCTTTTACTGAGGAGTGACTTCTGTCTGGCCACTCTAGCATAAAGGCTTTATTAGTGGAGTGCTGCAGAGATGGTTGTCCGTCTGGAAGGTTCTACCATCCCCACAGAGGAACTCTGGAGCTCTGTCAGAGTGACCGTCGGGTTCTTGATCACCTCCCTGACCAAGGCCCTTCTCCCTCGATTGCTCAGTTTGGCTGGGCAGCTAGCTCTAGAAAGAGTCTTGGTGGTTCCGAACTTCTTCCATTTAAGAATGACGGAGGCCACCGTGTTCTTGGGGACCTTCAGTGCTGCAGAAAGGTTTTGGTACCCTTCCCCAGATCTGTACCTGGACACAATCCTCTATTGGAGCTCTACACAGAATTCCTTTTGACTTCATGGCTTTGTTTTTGCTCTGACATGCAATGTCAACTGTAGGACCTTATATTGACAGATGTGTGCTTTTACAAATCATGTTCAATCAATTGAATTTACCACAGGTGGACTCCAATCAAGTTGTAGAAACCTCTCAAGGATGGTCATTGGAAACAGGATGCACCTGAGCTCAATTTCGAGTCCCATAGCAAAGGTCGCTAATACTTACGTAAATGTTGTTAATTTTTTATAAATTTGGTCCGGGGTTACTACATTCACAACACCAGATGATTTTACTTGTATGTAAATAACAGGAGCAATGTATCAGCAGATCTACCAGCCCAGAGCAGTGGAAGCACATCTCTACTGAACAGAACCCTGCTGATCATGCCTCGTGATCAGTCCCAGCAGGCAGCTTGACTCATAGCACATGCTTGACAGGCACAGATTTCTTGTTCAGGTCAGCGGAGCCAGAACCCCTTCATACACCTTTCGACTTGGTTGACCCCAGATCTGATTACGAGATCCGCCCCTAAATTGCTTGTCACGCCACCAATGTCTCCAACAGCAAGTTAGACTCCAAGCGCTTTGAGAGGTCCTCAAGCTGGCAACAGCAAGGCTTGTGCATATTGTTCACTCCTTCAAGGCAGCAGCTGCAAAGGATGGCAACATTTGCAACAAACCTGCTCAACTGAAGATCTGGATCAAGCTAAGACCATCATAATCTGCACTCTGCAACATGATGCCTTTCAAGAGGAATTGGAATGTATCAGAGAACGGAGATTCCTAAGCAGAGCCCACTCTTCAGTCTATGCCCCTAGACAAATGCGCAAGTTCTAGCTTGTGGTTTGGATATTGTGATGTTTATGATAAAAACAAAATATTGGTTAATATAGTAATGACTATATGCCGTGGCAGAGCCAGGGTGAAATTCCCCTTTACTGAATATTTGGTGTTTTATATAGCTTGCACTAACTGGCAATGACTATTGGGTAAACAGACCAAAAGGAAATGGCAAAATGCTCAACCCATTTAAGGTTTAAGACTTGCTGTTAGTCTAATATGTCTCCTCTGCAAATTGTTTAGGCACTATACCAACATACAGTAGGAGTTAAATTGGTACAGCATTCTCACTCACGGGTGCAACAAATAAAGCCTTTTAAAATGCACACCTCAAAATATGTTAATGAGCCAGAAACAACACTACCATGCACCCACTAGTAGTAAAATATTTTTGGGCTCTCCAAACATATGGTACAGTACTGTATTCTGTAGGGTGGATTTACAGTACCATTTGAAATACAGCAATTATTTCCCCGCCCTTAACATTTTCCGACAATGCACCATCAATTTACAGTATGCTGCAGTCAAATCTTTCAGAGTAAGTTTACTGTTGATAAACCACACATTTGGATAGAATTTACAGTTTCCGTTACAATATATGACAGGACACCTTAAGTTTGAAAAAAGTATATTTTGGTTATTGAGCTATATTAGGTGAAGTGGAATTACATCCGGTAACGGAATTACATCAGGGGTTCCAGATCTATAGTATACATAGAAACAGAGTTTATGAAAATGAATATCATTCTCATCATGGTGATGTATCCTGAATAGGTACACAAAGGTAGAAATATGCAATATCCTTATTTTGTATATTTGGATTTTATTCAACACACTGGCTATTGCTGTAATGAGCTCCGCCCCCAAACATGACCATATTCGATTGGTAAGGACCAGACCAAATCTGAACCAATCACAGACGTCTAAACTGTGAACTTAGACATCACAGTACAGCACAGTAGAGTTCAGTACAGCACAGAGTTCTGCTACAGTATAGTAGAATACAGTTGAGTACATTAAAGTAGATATGTTCAGTACAGAAGAGTACAATACAGTACATTATACTGTACTCTACTCTAGTGTGCTCTACTGTACTAAACTCTACTTACTGTTCTCTACTGTACTGCACTGTGCTGTCCAAACTTGTGAAACATAGACGTCTATGATTGGTTCAGATTTGGTCCGGCCAGGGCCTACTGACCAAATTTTAACTACTTTTCAACGTCCATGGACATCAGGTCTCGGCCGGTGCTCAGTGGGTGAGGATTTTTGTTACAGTAAATGGAAAGAGGGTATGTTATAGGTGTCATGGTAGGTGTCCGGAAGAGGTGACAACTGGAGAGAGAGAATGTGCACAAGTCTGGGACAGGAATGGTGCAGGGCATCCTAAAGCAGTTCCAGCAGGCCTTTTACGGGATCAAAGAGAGAGCACAGCAGGAAAAGCTCTCTCTCTGTGATGACTCCCCCATCCTGAGTGAGTCTGATCACACCTCTTCAAACTGTCCTGCAGATGAGGCTAGTCACCCCCCCCCCCCCAGCACTGAACACACCCAGGTCCCACAACTGCACTGCTCCTCCATCATTGAGAGGGATAAATTCACAGAGCTGGAGATAGACATGGTGGAGCTCAGAGAGCTAGTCCACACAATCCAGACAGAACAGACCCACAAAACTGACCAGCACAACAAACCCCACCCTCCAACAAGAAATTGAGGGCTGAATGTGGAGATGGACGGCTGCCTGGGAGAGCTGGCTGCACTCCAGCTCTCTCAGACAGGAGAGAGAGGAACACATGGCACAGATGATAGCACTGAAGGAGGAGGGAGAGGAACACATGGCACAGCTAACAGCATTGAAGTAAGAGGTGAGAAAGCTGAGGTGTGACAGAGAGCAGGACACTCCCCAAGAGAAGCCAGCAGAACAGCCCACATCAGACCCGGACCACAATCTCAACACCATAATGGGACAGACAACATAGGACCCACCAACCCAACCCAACAGACCCTACCCCTCATAACTGTCCCCCTGTAAGCTTCCCAGATAGCCCTCCTGACAACCCCCATACATCCACTGGGGGCGCACAAAAGCCAGAAATTGTGCTGGTCATTGACACAAATGGCAAATACATTCAAGAGAAAAAACTTTTCCTAAACACAGTGGCTAAACTCTGGTACCCAAACACTAGGCATGCCCTGGAGCTGTTGTCAGAGGACAGACTAGGGTCCCCCAGCCACATTATAATTCACACGGGCACAAACAACCAGAGGGCCCAGCAGGAAAGGGTGGCCAGAGAACTTAAGGGAGGGTTTGAAAAAGCTTCTTCCACTTTCCCCAAGTGGTTATCTCCACCCTCCTACCACGAAAAGACATTCACCTTGCCACCTTACAGCTGGTGACGCAAGCATTACCCGGGACTGTGCCTCAAAACCAAATGTCTACCTGTCCCACCACTCCACCCTGGACTTGAACAGCCTTTACGACCAGGTCCCCTCTACAAGGCAGTAATCCCAATTTTTGGAGCAACAGATTGAACGGACAACCCCCCCAGACCAGAGAGAGAACCCTCCCAGACCTACAATACCCCCTCCCGAAGGACCTGCACCGAGAGAACCCACGCCAGAGGAACTACACCCAGATCACAGCTTCACCAGCCACACCCCAACAGCTGAGACCACCCCAAACAAACCCTAGCCACATCCTATATAGCCCCCCCCCAGATCAGACCTATGCCCCTTCTGGCCCCCCCATGCCCCCTGCCCCTACAGCAAGGACCTCAACATGACAGCCACACATATAACCAGGCCGTGAGCAGAGCAAGAGGCCCACCCCCCACTAATGCACCCTCCCAAGCCCCATCCTGCGACCTGAGAGGTACGCTAACCAAGTCAAAGGTTTGGCACACCTACTCATTCAAGGGTTTTTCTACATTGTAGAATAATAGCGAAGACATCAAAACATTGAAATAACACATATGGAATCTTGTAGTAACCAAGAAAGTGTTAAACAAATCAAAATATGTGATACTTTTTAAAGTAGCTACAGTTTGCCTTGATGACAGCTTTGCACATTCTTGGCATTCTCTCAACCAGCTTCATGAGGAATGCTTTTCCAACGGTCTTGACGGAGTTCCCACATATGCTAAGCACTTGTTGGCTGCTTTTCCTTCACTTGGTGGTCCAACTCATTCCAAACCATCTCAATTGGGTTGAGTTCAGGTGATTGTGGAGACCAGGTCATCGGAAGGCAGCACTCTATCACTCTCCTTCTTTGTCAAATAGCCATTACACAGCCTGGAGGTGTGTTGGGTCGTTGTCTTGTTGAAAAACAAATGATAGTCCCATAAGTGCAAACCAGATGGGATGGCGTATCTCTGCAGAATGCTGTGGTAGCCCATGCTGCTTAATTAGGGATAGGGGTACCGCTAGTGGAACAACTTCCAGTGAAACTGGAGGGGTGCCCAATTCAAATAAATAATCATAAATAATATGGAATTAAACATTTAATGTACATATAAGTGTCTTATATCGGCTGAAAGTTTAATTTCTTGTTCATCTAACTGCACTGTCCGATTTACAGTAGCTAATACAGTGAAAACATGCCATGCAATTGTTTGAGGACGGCGCCCCACATCAAAACATTTTTCCACCAGCACAGGTTCATACATTCACAAATAACAATTAAATATACTCTTACTTTTTTAAAATCTTCCTCTGATTTTGTCATCCAAAGGGTCCCAGCTATAACATGTAGTGTCATTTTGTTAGATAAAATCCTTCTTTATGTCCCAAAAAGTCTGTTTAGTTGGGTGCCATCGATTTGAGTAATCCACTCGTCAACAGGCAGAGAATGGAATCCGAAAATCTACCCTAAACTTTCTTTCAACAGTCAAAATATGTTTCTATTTACTCCTCAGATACCCTAACATGTAATCAACTATAATATTTCTTACGGACAAGTAGTATGTTCAATAGGAAACCGATTTAGCAAGATGCGTAATGTCTTCATAGCGGACGCAAACACAAGTTTCCAAGACTGTGTCCTTGTGCAAAAACGGATATTTCTCATCGTTTTTGAAGTTAGAAGCCTGAGCTAATTTTCAATATGAACCTTTCTCTTGAATTTCTAAGAGGATGGTCTCTCCCCCCAAAAAAATTCTGGTTGGTTTTCTTTGGATTTCTCCTCTATTGTGTTATATTCTCCTACATTATTTTAACATTTCTACCAAACTTCAAAGTGTTTTCTTTCCAATGGTACCAATTATATGGGATATCCTGGCGTCAGGGCCTGAGCTAAAAGCAGTTTACTTTGGGCACGTCATTCAGACAGGAAGTGGAGAAAAAAGCACCCCACACCATCACATCTAAAGCACCCCCACACCATCACCCCTCCTCCTCCATGCTTCACGGTGGGAACCACACATGCAGCGATCAGTTTGTTCACCTACTCTACGTCTCACAAAGAAACAGCGGTTGGAACAAAAAATCTCAAATTAGGACTCATCAGACCAAAGGACCGATTTCCACTGGTCTAAGGTCCATTGCTCATGTTTCTTGGCCCAAGCAAGTATCTCTTCTTATTGGTGTCGTTATTAGTGGTGTCTTTGCCGCAATCCGAAGGCCTGATTCACACAGTCTCCTCTGAAGAGTTGATGTTGAGATGTGCCTATTACTTGAACTCTGTGAACCATATATTTGGCTGCAATCTGAGGCTGGCAATTATCAGAAACTTATCCTCTGCAGCAGAGGTAACTCTGGGTCTTCCTTTCCTGTGGCGGTCCTCATGAGAGCCAGTTTCATCAAAGTGCTTGATGACTTTTGCGACTGCACTTCAAGAAATGTTCAAAGTTCTTGACATTTTCCAGATTGACTGACTTTCATGTCTTAAAGTAATGATGGACTGTCATTGCTCTTTGCTTATTGAGCTGTTCTTGCCATAATATGGACTTTTCTTTTACCAAATAGAGATATCTTCTGTTTACCACCCCTACCTTGTCACAACACAAACTGATTGGCTCAATCGCATAAAGAAGGAATGAAATTCCGCAAATTAACTTTGAACAAGGCACACCTGTTAATTGAAATGCATTCCAGGTGACTACCTCATGAAGCTGGTTGAGAGAATGCCAAGAGTGTGCAAAGCTGTCATCAAGGCTAAGGATGGCTACTTTGAAGAATCTCAAATATAAAATATATTTTGATTTAACACTTTTTTGGTTACTACATGATTCAATATGTGTTATTTCATAGTTTTGACATCTTCACTACTATTCTATTATAGTAAAAATAAAGAAAAACCCTTGAATCAGTAGTTGTGTCCAAACTTTAACTGGTACTGAATCTATCATCAAATTGGCGAGGGCATTAGAACAGTCTGCATCACCCGGCCTTCCTACTAGAATCTGAAGTCACATGTCTACTGTTTGCTGATGATCTGGTGCTTCTGTCCCTAACGAAGGAGGGCCTACAGCAGCACCTAGATCTTCTGCACAGATTCTGTCAGACCTGGGCCCTGACAGTAAATCTCAGTAAGACAAAAAATAATGGTGTTCCAAAAAAGGTCCAGTTGCCTGGACCACAAATACAAATTCCATCTAGACGTTGTTGCCCTAGAGCACACACAACTATACATACCTCATCCTACACATCAGCGCCACTGGTAACTTCCACAAAGCTTTGAACGATCTGAGACACAAGGCAAGAAGGGCCTTCTATGCCATCAAAAGGAACATAAAATGTAGGATCTGGCTAAAACACTGAATCAGTTATAGAACCCATTGCCCTTTATGGTTGTGAGGTCAGGGGTCCGCTCACCAACCAAGAATTCACAAAATGGGACCAACAGCAAATTGAGACTGCATGCAGAATTCTGCAAAAATATCCTCCTTGTGCAATGTAAAATACCAAATAATGCATGCAGAATTAGTCCTTTACCTGCTTATTATCAAAATCCAGAAAATAGCTGTTCAATTCTACAACCACCTAAAAGTAAGCGATTCCCAAACCTTCCATAACAAAGCCATCACCTACAGAGAGATTAACCTGGAGAAGAGTCCCCTAAGCAAACTGGTCATGGTGCTTCACAAACACAAACAGACCCAGGACAGCAGCACAATTAGACCCAATGAAATCATGAGATAACAAAAATATAATAACTTGACACATTGGAAATAATTAACAAAAAAAAGAGTAAACTAGAATGCTATTTGGCCCTAAAGAGAGTACACAGTGGCAGAATACCTTACCACTGTGACTGAACCAAAATGAAGGAACGCTTTGACTGTGTACAGACTCAGTGATCATAGCCTTGCTATTGAGAAAAGTCGCCATAGGCAGACCTGGCTCTCAAGAGTAAACAGGCTATGTGCACACTGGCCATAAAATGAGGTGGTAACTGAGCTGCACTTCCTAACCTCCTGCCAAATCTATGACCATATTAGAGACCCATATTTCCCCTCAGATTACACAGACCCACAAAGCATTAGAAAACAAATCCAATTTTGATAAACTGACACATCTATTGGGTGAAATACCAGTGTGCCATCACAGCAGCAAGATTTGTGACCTGTTGCCACAAGAAAAAGGCAACCAGTGATGAACCAACACCATTGTAAATACCACCCTATTTATTTGTTTTTATTTCTCTTTTGTACTTTAACTATTTGCACATTGTTACAACACTGTATAAAGACATAATATCACATTTCAAATGTCTTTATTATTTTGGAACTTGTGTGTAATGTTTACTGTTCACTTTTTATTGTTTATTTCACTTTTGTTTATCCATTTCACTTTCAATGTAAACATATGTTTCCCATGCCGATAAAGCGCCTTGAATTGAAATGAATTGAGAGAGGCAGAGAGAGTGAGAGAGAGTTATGGGGTTGTCCATTGTTCTTACACTCTTGCCTTGACCACCAGATGACAGAATTTTAAAAAACTGAGCTGAACATAACAGTATGTTAGTGGAAGGGAGGAAAGTAGCAGATTACCCAAATGCTGTTTGTGACTACTATGATTTCCATTTGTAGCCAATTCAATTACAGTAATTTCGTTACCAATTTGGTAACAGAATTTTGAGTTTTAATGACTTTAATTCGTAACTTGATATCAGTAAAACACTATAACTAATTGGTAGGTCTACCTTTACTTGTTACTTCAGTGAACATTTATTATCCTCCCTTTTCTTGAGCGAGAGAAATTAGAAAACATCTTAAACTTCACTAGGGTAGGGGGCAGCATTCGGAATTTTGGATGAAAAGCGTGACCAAATTAAACTGCCTGCTACTCAGGCCCAGAAGATAGGATATGCATATAATTAGTAGATTTGGATAGAAAACACTCTAAAGTTTCCAAAACTGTTACAATAATGTCTGTGAGTATAACAGAACTGATATGGCAGGCGAAAACCGAGGAAAATCCAACCAGGAAGTACTATTATTTGAAAGGCTGTTTTTCCATTGAAAGCCTATCCACCATACAAAGACTTAGGACCCAGTTCACGAGCTCTATGGCTTCCTCTACATGTGACCAGTCTTTAGGCATTGTTTCAGGCTTTTACTCTGAAAAATGAGGGAGATACAGCACTTTCAATCAGTGGCCAGTGGAAATTTCCATTCATCAGCCATGCGCCTGATCGGGAACGTGCCTTTCTTGTTTCTCCTTTCCTATTGACGAAGCTTTTGTCCGGTTGAAATATTGATTATTTATGACAAAAACAACCGGAGGATTGATTTTAAACATCGTTTGGCATGTTTCTACTAACTTTTATTGTACTTTAAAAAAAACTTTTCGTCTGGACTTAGTGCACTTGCCTTAAGCATTCGGATTACTGGACAAAACGTGCGAACAAAAAGGAGGTTTTTGGTCATAAAGAGGGACATTATCGAACAAAACAAACATTTATTGTCTAACATGGAGACCTGGGAGTGCCACCAGATGAAGATCATCAAAGGTAAGTGATTAATTTCAATGCTATTTCTGACTTTTCTGAGCCCTCTCCTTGGCTGGAAAATGGCTGTATGGGTTTTCTGTAGCTAGGCGTTGACCAAACATAATCGCAAAGTGTGCTTTCGCCGTAAAGCCTTTTTGAAATCTGACACAGCGGTTGCATTAAGGAATTTTAATTATGAGATTTCTGTTGTTTTGAATTTGGCGCCCTGCAATTTCACTGGCTGTTGGTTAGTACCAGAGAGGTTAAAGATACATCATGTGGGTATTTGGTAAAGGAATTACAAGGCAATGTTTCTTAAACCTACAGAAGGAAAATCATTTATCGAAAACTAGTGTTGATATTAATTGATCGTTTTTTTTTTCAATGTTGCCTAAGACTCCTTTCCATCTGTTTGCCCAGAAATCAACACCTTTGCTTATTCCTGATTTTTTTAATGGAAAATGGTTGGAAAATGTAGATATGACTTAATTTCAAAAAAATATAGACTCTTTAATTTGACACCTAATTTAGCATGCTCCTATGATCTTTACATGTTGGTGCTCATGGGTTCTTTTAGATGGAAATGCCCTTAACACAATGGCTGCTTCTGAAATGGAACCCTCTTGCCTATATAGTGCATTATTGTTTACCAAAGCCATATGGGCACTATATAGTGAATAGGGTGTCATTTCAGATGCAGCCAATGATTATCTGAGTGAGTGGTTTCTTACTTGCCATTTACAGGTGGTTTACTGATGGCTGCTGTGGTGCTGTCCTGGTGTGCTTTTTGAATGACTAATTACTACAAGATGGTGTCAAAGGTGTTGTAATGACATATCGGATGTGCATCTGTTTAGGTTAGGGTTGTGATAACATAACTATCAACAGAAAAAGTAATTTCCTTTGGCCTTTAAAGTGCTTACAGTCAGCAGGTTAGCTCAAATTAGCCCATGAGTATCAGGCAGGAAATAGATGTGTCAAATAAGTGACTAAGACACACACAAAAACACACACACAGAGACACCTACACACACCTCCTAGCTTACTAAAACAGGATAGAACCTCTAGAGCAATGTTTACCAACTTCAGTCTTCCAGTTCCCCCAACAGCACACATTTTTCTTGCAGCCCTGGACAAAAACACCTGATTCAACTTGTCAAGGACTTGATGATTAGTTGACAAGCAGAATCAGGTGTGCTTGCCCGGGGCAACAAAATATCTACTGTTGGGGGTACTTAAGACCGGAGTTGCAAAACACTGCTCTACATTATCAATTGCCTCCTCTCTTTTGATTCCACTGGAGGGGGTCAAAATATACATCAAAGGATAAATAATGAATCAATAAGTCTGGGAGTTATTCAGTCAGACTTTCAATACATGAGAGAGTGACGGTACGAAGGAGTTCTAATGACAAAGGCTATGTCTCAAATGGCACCCTATTCCCTGTATAGGGCACTATCTTTGACCAGGGCACATAAGTAATAGGGTGCCATTTGGGATGCAAACCAAAGACTCAGTGTAGCTCAGCCCAGTGCAGAACATATCATAACAGAGAGACTGTGTGCTTGTGCCTCTCCTCTGTCCTAGAAAGGATAGGTGGAGGGAGGTGGAGAGATGTAGGGAGGGAGGTAGAGAAAGATGGATGAAGGTAGAGAGCGTAAAAGCAGGTCTGGCAGCATTTAATTTCTTTAACAAAGCATAGCGGCTCTACGGGTAACAGCTAGAACATGAACATGACAGCCCTGCCATACACTACAATATCTTCAATCTGAATTGTAGGGCCTCTCTATACGTCTGCCAAACTGTGTGAGCCTATTGTCACGGCTCCTCCTCTGCAGTGCAGGGGCGGTTCCTCCTGCAGGCAGAGGAGGGTCGTTAGTGATTGGAGTCACCTGGGCTCTAAGTATTCAAACTGTCACTAATCACTTCGTCTCTCTCTCTCTCTGCTCCTCCAGGTATGATCATGTTTTGTTTGTTCCTTTGTAGTTTTGCATAGTTTTCACTCAGTCATGTTCACACACACACATTCACGCATCCATGCACTTTACATACACCTTACATTATGATATTTCCACACCTCATTCCTTTTTCTTAGTTTAAAGTTAATAGTTTTGTTTATAATAAAGAACACTTTTCATTGGCCTATACCTGTTGTTCGTGTCCCCTCATTTTTGTCACAGGCTATCAGCCGGCTTGTGACACTATACACTTGCAATACACGACAGTATGTGTCTTCAATCTGAACTGTGCGGTTCTATAGGTCTTCCAAACACTACAGTAGCTTCAATCTGAACTATTTAGGACTATACTGCTAGATATAGATATATGTATTCGCCCCTTGCTTAGTGGTGTTGCAGACTCTGGGGCCTTTCAGAACAGGTGTATATATACTGAGACCATGTGAAAGATCATGTGACACTTAGATTGCACACAGGTGGACTTTAATTAACTAATTATGTGACTTCTGAAGGTATTTGTTTGCACCAGATCTTAATTAGGGGCTTCATAGCAAATGGGTGAATACATATGCACAAACAACTTTTCCATTTATATTATTTTTTTTTTCACTTCACCAATTTGGACTATTTTGTGAATGTACATTACATGAAATCAAATTAAAAATCTATTTAAATTACAGGTTGTAATGAAACAAAATAGGAAAAACGCCAAGGGGGTGAATACTTTTGCAAGGCACTGTATGCCTCAAACTGCATCTCAATTGGCATCCTACCCTACCCATAGGGCCCTGGTCAAAAGTAGTGCACTTCAGTTGAAGTCAGAAGTTTACATACACTAAGGTTGGAGCCATTAAAACCATTTCTCAATAAGGGTGCTGTTTTCACTTTGTAAAAATGTCGTTCCCAAATTAAACTGCCTCGTACTCAATTCTTGCTCGTACAATATGCATATTATTATTACTATTGGATAGAAAACACTCTCTAGTTTCTAAAACCGTTTGAATTATATCTGTGAGTAAAACAGAACTAAAGTTGGAGCAATTTTCCTGTGAGGAAGTGAGAAATCTGAAATAAGGCAGGCTGTTCTGGGTCAGTTTATTAATTGCATGTCTTCTATTGGTCGAGATGCACTGCATACGCCTTCCCCTCGATGTCAGCAAATAGTGAGAATTGGAATGGAGTTGCTAGGCAGATCTGAGGCCATATAAATGAGCTGGAACGTGGGGTCCAGTCTTTTCATCTTTCGCCAGGACGCAAGACAGACCTCAGGATGGCGTTCTGGAAAGCTACCGTTATAGGCCTTAGATATATCCGGCTCTGATTTTATTCGATATAGGTGTTAAAGACATCATAATGTTGTTATTTTAAACCGAGTTATATCAGTTTATATCAGTATATTGCGATTTTCGGTATTTTATTTGTGCTGCGTTATGGTGAGTTGGACACGTCTTCGCCACATGGCTAATGTTTACTGCTAATTCCAAAGTTGAAGGCGACAATCTACAACCGAGCAACGATTCCTCTGGACAAAGGACAACTTGCTGAAGATTCTGATGGGAGCTCATCAAAAAGTAAGAAGTATTTATGATGTTAATTCGTTGTTCTGTTGAAAAATGTAAAACTACTGTTTCCGCCATTAATTTCGGTGCAGTCTCGCTTTAACGCACGCTGTATGTCGTAGTAACGTTAATTTTACAAATCTAACACAGCGGTTGCATTAAGAACTAATGTATCTTTCATTTCCTGTCCAACCTGTATTTTTTAGTCAAGTTTATGATTAGTTACTGATTAGATTAGGTGCCTCTCCCAAGATTTCTCCCGACATATTGTTGGCATCTTGGCTACTATTCTCATTGTATAACCACGATTTTGCCGCTAAATATGCACATTTTCGAACAAACTCTATATGTATTGTGTAAGTATGATGTTATAGGACTGTCATCTGAAGAAGTTTGAGAAGGTTAGTGAAAAAATTAATAGCTTTTGCTGGTTTATTCGTTATCGCTATTGTTGGCTTGAATCAATGCTGTTGTGTGGTTGGCTATTGTAGTAAGCTAATATAATGCTATATTGTGTTTTCGCTGTAAAACACTTAAAAAATCTGAAATATTGGCTGGATTCACAAGATCTTTGTCTTTCATTTGCTTGTACGCTGTGTATTTTTCATAAATGTTTTATGATGAGTATTTAGGTAATTCACGTTGGTCTCTGTAGTTATTCTAGTCGGTGAGAGTGATGGTGGCTGCAATGGTAAACTATGATTTATACCTGAAATATGCACATTTTTCTAACAAACATATGCTATACAATAAATATGTTATCAGACTGTCATCTGATGAATTTGTTTCTTGGTTAGTGGCTATTTATATCTTTATTTGGTCGAATTGTGATAGCTACTGATGGAGTAAAAAAATGGTGGAGTAAAAAAAGTGTCTTTTGCTAACGTGGTTAGCTAATAGATTTACATATTGTGTCTTCCCTGTAAAACATTTTAAAAATCAGAAATGATGGCTTCATTACCAAGATGTGTATCTTTCATCTGGTGTCTTGGACTTGTGATTTAATGATATTTAGATGCTACTATTTACTTGTGACGCTATGCTGGCCTATGCTAGTCAGCTTTTTTACTGGTGGGGGTGCTCCCGGACCGGGTTTGAGGAAGTAGAGGTTAACTTCTACTTCCTCAAATCCCGGATCCGGGAGCACCCCCATCAGTAAAAAAGCTGACTAGCATAGCCTAGCATAGCGTCACAAGTAAATACTAGCATCTAAATATCATTAAATCACAAGTCCAAGACACCAGATGAAAGATACACATCTTGTGAATCCAGCCATCAGTTCTGATTTTAAAATGTTTTACAGGGAAGACACTATGTATTTCTATTAGCTAACCACGATAGCAAAAGACAACTTTTTTTTCCCACCATTTTTTTCCTGCATAGGTAGCTATCACAATTTCGACCAAATAAAGATATAAATAGTCACTAACCAAGAAACAACTTCATCAGATGACAGTCTGATAACATATTTATTGTATAGCATATGTTTTGTTAGAAAAATGTGCATATTTCAGGTATAAATCATAGTTTTACATTGCAGCCACCATCACAACTCTCACCAAAGCAACTAGAATAACTACAGAGACCAACGTGAATTACCTAAATACTCATCATAAAACATTTATGAAAAATACACAGCGTACAGCAAATGAAAGACAAAGATCTTGTGAATCCAGCCAATATTTCAGATTTTTTAAGTGTTTTACAGCGAAAACACAATATAGCATTATATTAGCTTACTACAATAGCCAACCACACAACAGCATTGATTCAAGCCAACAATAGCGATAACGAATAAACCAGCAAAAGATATTAATTTTTTCACTAACCTTCTCAAACTTCTTCAGATGACAGTCCTATAACATCATATTACACAATACATATAGAGTTTGTTCGAAAATGTGCATATTTAGCGGCACAAATCGTGGTTATACAATGAGAATAGTAGCCAAGATGCCAACAATATGTCGGGAGAAATCTTGGGAGAGGCACCTAATCTAATCAGTAACTAATCATAAACTTGACTAAAAAATACAGGTTGGACAGGAAATGAAAGATACATTAGTTCTTAATGCAACCGCTGTGTTAGATTTGTAAAATTAACGTTACTACGACATACAGCGTGCGTTAAAGCGAGACTGCACCGAAATTAATGGCGGAACAGTAGTTTTACATTTTTCAACAGAACAACGAATTAACATCATAAATACTTCTTACTTTTTGATGAGCTCCCATCAGAATCTTCAGCAAGTTGTCCTTTGTCCAGAGGAATCGTTGCTCGGTTGTAGATTGTCGCCTTCAACTTTGGAATTAGCAGTAAACATTAGCCATGTGGCGAAGACGTGTCCAACTCACCATAACGCAGCACAAATAAAATACCGAAAATCGCAATATACTGATATAAACTGATATAACTCGGTTTAAAATAACAACATTATGATGTCTTTAACACCTATATCGAATAAAATCAGAGCCGGATATATCTAAGGCCTATAACGGTAGCTTTCCAGAACGCCATCCTGAGGTCTGTCTTGCGTCCTGGCGAAAGATGAAAAGACTGGACCCCACGTTCCCAGCTCATTTATATGGCCTCAGATCTGCCTAGCAACTCCATTCCAATTCTCACTATTTGCTGACATCGAGGGGAAGGCGTATGCAGTGCATCTCGACCAATAGAAGACATGCAAATTAATAAACTGACCCCAGAACAGCCTGCCTTATTTCAGATTTCTCACTTCCTCACAGGAAAATTGCTCCAACTTTAGTTCTGTTTTACTCACAGATATAATTCAAACGGTTTTAGAAACTAGAGAGTGTTTTCTATCCAATAGTAATAATAATATGCATATTGTACGAGCAAGAATTGAGTACGAGGCAGTTTAATTTGGGAACGACATTTTTACAAAGTGAAAACAGCACCCCTTATTGAGAAATGGTTTTAATGGCTCCAACCTTAGTGTATGTAAACTTCTGACTTCAACTGAAGTGCACTACTTTTGACCAGGGCCCTATGGGTAGGGTAGGATGCCAATTGAGATGCAGTTTGAGGCATACAGTGCCTTGCAAAAGTATTCACCCCCTTGGCGTTTTTCCTATTTTGTTTCATTACAACCTGTAATTTAAATAGATTTTTAATTTGATTTCATGTAATGTACATTCACAAAATAGTCCAAATTGGTGAAGTGAAAAAAAAAAATATATATATTAAAATGGAAAAGTTGTTTGTGCATATGTATTCACCCATTTGCTATGAAGCCCCTAATTAAGATCTGGTGCAAACAAATACCTTCAGAAGTCACATAATTAGTTAATTAAAGTCCACCTGTGTGCAATCTAAGTGTCACATGATCTTTCACATGGTCTCAGTATATATACACCTGTTCTGAAAGGCCCCAGAGTCTGCAACACCACTAAGCAAGGGGCGAATACATATATCTATATCTAGCAGTATAGTCCTAAATAGTTCAGATTGAAGCTACTGTAGTGTTTGGAAGACCTATAGAACCGCACAGTTCAGATTGAAGACACATACTGTCGTGTATTGCAAGTGTATAGTGTCACAAGCCGGCTGATAGCCTGTGACAAAAATGAGGGGACACGAACAACAGGTATAGGCCAATGAAAAGTGTTCTTTATTATAAACAAAACTATTAACTTTAAACTAGAAAAAGGAATGAGGTGTGGAAATATCATAATGTAAGGTGTATGTAAAGTGCATGGATGCGTGAATATGTGTGTGTGAACATGACTGAGTGAAAACTATGCAAAACTACAAAGGAACAAACAAAACATGATCATACCTGGAGGAGCAGAGAGAGAGAGAGAGCGAAGTGATTAGTGACAGTTTGAATACTTAGAGCCCAGGTGACTCCAATCACTAACGACCCTCCTCTGCCTGCAGGAGGAACCGCCCCTGCACTGCAGAGGAGGAGCCGTGACAATAGGCTCACACAGTTTGGCAGACGTATAGAGAGGCCCTACAATTCAGATTGAAGATATTGTAGTGTATGGCAGGGCTGTCATGTTCATGTTCTAGCTGTTACCCGTAGAGCCGCTATGCTTTGTTAAAGAAATTAAATGCTGCCAGACCTGCTTTTACGCTCTCTACCTTCATCCATCTTTCTCTACCTCCCTCCCTACATCTCTCCACCTCCCTCCACCTATCCTTTCTAGGACAGAGGAGAGGCACAAGCACACAGTCTCTCTGTTATGATATGTTCTGCACTGGGCTGAGCTACACTGAGTCTTTGGTTTGCATCCCAAATGGCACCCTATTACTTATGTGCCCTGGTCAAAGATAGTGCCCTATACAGGGAATAGGGTGCCATTTGAGACATAGCCTTTGTCATTAGAACTCCTTCGTACCGTCACTCTTCTCATGTATTGAAAGTCTGACTGAATAACTCCCAGACTTATTGATTCATTATTTATCCTTTGATGTATATTTTGACCCCCTCCAGTGGAATCAAAAGAGAGGAGGCAATTGATAATGTAGAGCAGTGTTTTGCAACTCCGGTCTTAAGTACCCCCAACAGTAGATATTTTGTTGCCCCGGGCAAGCACACCTGATTCTGCTTGTCAACTAATCATCAAGTCCTTGACAAGTTGAATCAGGTGTTTTTGTCCAGGGCTGCAAGAAAAATGTGTGCTGTTGGGGGAACTGGAAGACTGAAGTTGGTAAACATTGCTCTAGAGGTTCTATCCTGTTTTAGTAAGCTAGGAGGTGTGTGTAGGTGTCTCTGTGTGTGTGTTTTTGTGTGTGTCTTAGTCACTTATTTGACACATCTATTTCCTGCCTGATACTCATGGGCTAATTTGAGCTAACCTGCTGACTGTAAGCACTTTAAAGGCCAAAGGAAATTACTTTTTCTGTTGATAGTTATGTTATCACAACCCTAACCTAAACAGATGCACATCCGATATGTCATTACAACACCTTTGACACCATCTTGTAGTAATTAGTCATTCAAAAAGCACACCAGGACAGCACCACAGCAGCCATCAGTACAACCACCTGTAAATGGCAAGTAAGAAACCACTCACTCAGATAATCATTGGCTGCATCTGAAATGACACCTATTCACTATATAGTGCCCATATGGCTTTGGTAAACAATAATGCACTATATAGGCAAGAGGGTTCCATTTCAGAAGCAGCCATTGTGTTAAGGGCATTTCCATCTAAAAGAACCCATGAGCACCAACATGTAAAGATCATAGGAGCATGCTAAATTAGGTGTCAAATTAAAGAGTCTATATTTTTTTGAAATTAAGTCATATCTACATTTTCCAACCATTTTCCATTAAAAAAATCAGGAATAAGCAAAGGTGTTGATTTCTGGGCAAACAGATGGAAAGGAGTCTTAGGCAACATTGAAAAAAAAAAACGATCAATTAATATCAACACTAGTTTTCGATAAATGATTTTCCTTCTGTAGGTTTAAGAAACATTGCCTTGTAATTCCTTTACCAAATACCCACATGATGTATCTTTAACCTCTCTGGTACTAACCAACAGCCAGTGAAATTGCAGGGCGCCAAATTCAAAACAACAGAAATCTCATAATTAAAATTCCTTAATGCAACCGCTGTGTCAGATTTCAAAAAGGCTTTACGGCGAAAGCACACTTTGCGATTATGTTTGGTCAACGCCTAGCTACAGAAACCCATACAGCCATTTTCCAGCCAAGGAGAGGGCTCAGAAAAGTCAGAAATAGCATTGAAATTAATCACTTACCTTTGATGATCTTCATCTGGTGGCACTCCCAGGTCTCCATGTTAGACAATAAATGTTTGTTTTGTTCGATAATGTCCCTCTTTATGACCAAAAACCTCCTTTTTGTTCGCACGTTTTGTCCAGTAATCCGAATGCTTAAGGCAAGTGCACTAAGTCCAGACGAAAAGTTTTTTTTAAAGTACAATAAAGTTAGTAGAAACATGCCAAACGATGTTTAAAATCAATCCTCCGGTTGTTTTTGTCATAAATAATCAATATTTCAACCGGACAAAAGCTTCGTCAATAGGAAAGGAGAAACAAGAAAGGCACGTTCCCGATCAGGCGCATGGCTGATGAATGGAAATTTCCACTGGCCACTGATTGAAAGTGCTGTATCTCCCTCATTTTTCAGAGTAAAAGCCTGAAACAATGCCTAAAGACTGGTCACATGTAGAGGAAGCCATAGAGCTCGTGAACTGGGTCCTAAGTCTTTGTATGGTGGATAGGCTTTCAATGGAAAAACAGCCTTTCAAATAATAGTACTTCCTGGTTGGATTTTCCTCGGGTTTTCGCCTGCCATATCAGTTCTGTTATACTCACAGACATTATTGTAACAGTTTTGGAAACTTTAGAGTGTTTTCTATCCAAATCTACTAATTATATGCATATCCTATCTTCTGGGCCTGAGTAGCAGGCAGTTTAATTTGGTCACGCTTTTCATCCAAAATTCTGAATGCTGCCCCCTACCCTAGTGAAGTTTAAGATGTTTTCTAATTTCTCTCGCTCAAGAAAAGGGAGGATAATAAATGTTCACTGAAGTAACAAGTAAAGGTAGACCTACCAATTAGTTATAGTGCTTTTACTGATATCAAGTTACGAATTATTAAGTCATTAAAACTCAAAATTCTGTTACCAAATTGGTAACGAAATTACTGTAATTGAATTGGCTACAAATGGAAATCATAGTAGTCACAAACAGCATTTGGGTAATCTGCTACTTTCCTCCCTTCCACTAACATACTGTTATGTTCAGCTCAGTTTTTTAAAATTCTGTCATCTGGTGGTCAAGGCAAGAGTGTAAGAACAATGGACAACCCCTAACTCTCTCTCACTCTCTCTGCCTCTCTCAATTCATTTCAATTCAAGGCGCTTTATCGGCATGGGAAACATATGTTTACATTGAAAGTGAAATGGATAAACAAAAGTGAAATAAACAATAAAAAGTGAACAGTAAACATTACACACAAGTTCCAAAATAATAAAGACATTTGAAATGTGATATTATGTCTTTATACAGTGTTGTAACAATGTGCAAATAGTTAAAGTACAAAAGAGAAATAAATAAACATAAATATGGGTGGTATTTACAATGGTGTTGGTTCATCACTGGTTGCCTTTTTCTTGTGGCAACAGGTCACAAATCTTGCTGCTGTGATGGCACACTGGTATTTCACCCAATAGATGTGTCAGTTTATCAAAATTGGATTTGTTTTCTAATGCTTTGTGGGTCTGTGTAATCTGAGGGGAAATATGGGTCTCTAATATGGTCATAGATTTGGCAGGAGGTTAGGAAGTGCAGCTCAGTTACCACCTCATTTTATGGCCAGTGTGCACATAGCCTGTTTACTCTTGAGAGCCAGGTCTGCCTATGGCGACTTTTCTCAATAGCAAGGCTATGATCACTGAGTCTGTACACAGTCAAAGCGTTCCTTCATTTTGGTTCAGTCACAGTGGTAAGGTATTCTGCCACTGTGTACTCTCTTTAGGGCCAAATAGCATTCTAGTTTACTCTTTTTTTTGTTAATTATTTCCAATGTGTCAAGTTATTATATTTTTGTTATCTCATGATTTCATTGGGTCTAATTGTGCTGCTGTCCTGGGTCTGTTTGTGTTTGTGAAGCACCATGACCAGTTTGCTTAGGGGACTCTTCTCCAGGTTAATCTCTCTGTAGGTGATGGCTTTGTTATGGAAGGTTTGGGAATCGCTTACTTTTAGGTGGTTGTAGAATTGAACAGCTATTTTCTGGATTTTGATAATAAGCAGGTAAAGGACTAATTCTGCATGCATTATTTGGTATTTTACATTGCACAAGGAGGATATTTTTGCAGAATTCTGCATGCAGTCTCAATTTGCTGTTGGTCCCATTTTGTGAATTCTTGGTTGGTGAGCGGACCCCTGACCTCACAACCATAAAGGGCAATGGGTTCTATAACTGATTCAAGTGTTTTAGCCAGATCCTACATTTTATGTTCCTTTTGATGGCATAGAAGGCCCTTCTTGCCTTGTGTCTCAGATCGTTCAAAGCTTTGTGGAAGTTACCAGTGGCGCTGATGTGTAGGATGAGGTATGTATAGTTGTGTGTGCTCTAGGGCAACAACGTCTAGATGGAATTTGTATTTGTGGTCCAGGCAACTGGACCTTTTTTGGAACACCATTATTTTTTGTCTTACTGAGATTTACTGTCAGGGCCCAGGTCTGACAGAATCTGTGCAGAAGATCTAGGTGCTGCTGTAGGCCCTCCTTCGTTAGGGACAGAAGCACCAGATCATCAGCAAACAGTAGACATGTGACTTCAGATTCTAGTAGGGTAAGGCCGGGTGATGCAGACTGTTCTAATGCCCTCGCCAATTTGATGATAGATTCAGTACCAGTTAAAGTTTGGACACAACTACTGATTCAAGGGTTTTTCTTTATTTTTACTATAATAGAATAGTAGTGAAGATGTCAAAACTATGAAATAACACATATTGAATCATGTAGTAACCAAAAAAGTGTTAAATCAAAATATATTTTATATTTGAGATTCTTCAAAGTAGCCATCCTTAGCCTTGATGACAGCTTTGCACACTCTTGGCATTCTCTCAACCAGCTTCATGAGGTAGTCACCTGGAATGCATTTCAATTAACAGGTGTGCCTTGTTCAAGTTAATTTGCGGAATTTCATTCCTTCTTTATGCGATTGAGCCAATCAGTTGTGTTTGTGACAAGGTAGGGTGGTAAACAGAAGATATCTCTATTTGGTAAAAGACCAAGTCCATATTATGGCAAGAACAGCTCTAATAAGCAAAGAGCAATGACAGTCCATCATTACTTTAAGACATGAAAGTCAGTCAATCTGGAAAATGTCAAGAACTTTGAACATTTCTTGAAGTGCAGTCGCAAAAGTCATCAAGCACTTTGATGAAACTGGCTCTCATGAGGACCGCCACAGGAAAGGAAGACCCAGAGTTACCTCTGCTGCAGAGGATAAGTTTCTGATAATTGCCAGCCTCAGATTGCAGCCCAAATATATGGTTCACAGAGTTCAAGTAATAGGCACATCTCAACATCAACTCTTCAGAGGAGACTGTGTGAATCAGGCCTTCGGATTGCGGCAAAGACACCACTAATAAACGACACCAATAAGAAGAAGATACTTGCTTGGGCCAAGAAACATGAGCAATGGACCTTAGACCAGTGGAAATCGGTCCTTTGGTCTGATGAGTCCTAATTTGAGATTTTTTGTTCCAACCGCTGTTTCTTTGTGAGACGTAGAGTAGGTGAACAAATGATCGCTGCATGTGTGGTTCCCACCGTGAAGCATGGAGGAGGAGGTGTGATGGTGTGGGGGTGCTTTAGATGTGATGGTGTGGGGGTGCTTTTTTCTCCACTTCCTGTCTGAATGACGTGCCCAAAGTAAACTGCTTTTAGCTCAGGCCCTGAAGCCAGGATATCCATATAATTGGTACCATTGGAAAGAAACACTTTGAAGTTTGTAGAAATGTTAAAATAATGTAGGAGAATATAACACAATAGAGGAGAAAATCCAAAGAAAAACCAACCAGAATTTTTTGGGGGGAGAGACCATCCTCTTAGAAATTCAAGAGAAAGGTCATATTGAAAATTAGCTCAGGCTTCTAACTTCAAAAACGAATGAGAAATATCCGTTTTTGCAAAAGGACACAGTCTTGGAAACTTGTGTTTGCGTCCGCTATGAAGACATTACGCATCTGCTAAAATCGGTTTCCTATTGAACATACTACTTTCCGTAAGAAATATTATAGTTTGATTACATGTTAGGGTATCTGAGGAGTAAATAGAAACATATTTTGACTTGTTGAAAGAAAGTTTAGGGGTAGATTTTCGGATTCCATTCTCTGCCTGTTGAACGAGTGGATTACTCAAATCGATGGCACCAACTAAACAGACTTTTTGGGACATAAAGAAGGATTTTATCTAACAAAATGACACTACATGTTATAGCTGGGACCCTTTGGATGACAAATCAGAGGAAGATTTTAAAAAAGTAAGAGTATATTTAATTGTTATTTGTGAATGTATGAAACCTGTGCTGGTGGAAAAAATGTTTTGATGTGGGGCGCCGTCCTCAAACAATTGCATGGCATGTTTTCACTGTATTAGCTACTGTAAATCGGACAGTGCAGTTAGATGAACAAGAAATTAAACTTTCAGCCGATATAAGACACTTATATGTACATAAATGTTTAATCCATATTATTTATGATTATTTATTTGAATTGGGCACCCTCCAGTTTCACTGGAAGTTGTTCCACTAGCGGTACCCCTATCCCTAATTAAGCAGCATGGCTACCACAGCATTCTGCAGAGATACGCCATCCCATCTGGTTTGCACTTATTGGGACTATCATTTGTTTTTCAACAAGACAACGACCCAACACACCTCCAGGCTGTGTAATGGCTATTTGACAAAGAAGGAGAGTGATAGAGTGCTGCCTCCGATGACCTGGTCTCCACAATCACCTGAACTCAACCCAATTGAGATGGTTTGGAATGAGTTGGACCACCAAGTGAAGGAAAAGCAGCCAACAAGTGCTTAGCATATGTGGGAACTCCGTCAAGACCGTTGGAAAAGCATTCCTCATGAAGCTGGTTGAGAGAATGCCAAGAATGTGCAAAGCTGTCATCAAGGCAAACTGTAGCTACTTTAAAAAGTATCACATATTTTGATTTGTTTAACACTTTCTTGGTTACTACAAGATTCCATATGTGTTATTTCAATGTTTTGATGTCTTCGCTATTATTCTACAATGTAGAAAACCCTTGAATGAGTAGGTGTGTCCAAACCTTTGACTGGTAGCGTACCTCTCAGGTCGCAGGATGGGGCTTGGGAGGGTGCATTAGTGGGGGGTGGGCCTCTTGCTCTGCTCACGGCCTGGTTATATGTGTGGCTGTCATGTTGAGGTCCTTGCTGTAGGGGCAGGGGGCATGGGGGGGCCAGAAGGGGCATAGGTCTGATCTGGGGGGGGCCTATATAGGGTGTGGCCAGGGTTTGTTTGGGGTGGTCTCAGCTGGTTGGGGTGTGGCTGGTGAAGCTGTGATCTGGGTGTAGTTCCTCTTGGCGTGGGTTCTCTCGGTGCAGGTCCTTCGGGAGGGGGTATTGTAGGTCTGGGAGGGTCTCTCTCTGGTCTGGGGGGGTTGTCCGTTCATCTGTTGCTCCAAAAATTGGGATTACTGCCTTGTAGAGGTGGACCTGGTCGTAAAGGCTGTTCAAGTCCAGGGTGGAGTGGTGGGACAGGTAGACATTTGGTTTTGAGGCACAGTCCCGGGTAATGCTTGCGTTCACCAGCTGTAAGGTGGCAAGGTGAATGTCTTTTCGTGGTAGGAGGGTGGAGATAACCACTTGGGGAAAGTGGAAGAAGCTTTTTCAAACCCTCCCTTAAGTTCTCTGGCCACCCTTTCCTGCTGGGCCCTCTGGTTGTTTGTGCCCGTGTGAATTATAATGTGGCTGGGGGACCCTAGTCTGTCCTCTGACAACAGCTCCAGGGCATGCCTAGTGTTTGGGTACCAGAGTTTAGCCACTGTGTTTAGGAAAAAGTTTTTCTCTTGAATGTATTTGCCATTTGTGTCAATGACCAGCACAATTTCTGGCTTTTGTGCGCCCCCAGTGGATGTATGGGGGTTGTCAGGAGGGCTATCTGGGAAGCTTACAGGGGGACAGTTATGAGGGGTAGGGTCTGTTGGGTTGGGTTGGTGGGTCCTATGTTGTCTGTCCCATTATGGTGTTGAGATTGTGGTCCGGGTCTGATGTGGGCTGTTCTGCTGGCTTCTCTTGGGGAGTGTCCTGCTCTCTGTCACACCTCAGCTTTCTCACCTCTTACTTCAATGCTGTTAGCTGTGCCATGTGTTCCTCTCCCTCCTCCTTCAGTGCTATCATCTGTGCCATGTGTTCCTCTCTCTCCTGTCTGAGAGAGCTGGAGTGCAGCCAGCTCTCCCAGGCAGCCGTCCATCTCCACATTCAGCCCTCAATTTCTTGTTGGAGGGTGGGGTTGTTGTGCTGGTCAGTTTTGTGGGTCTGTTCTGTCTGGATTGTGTGGACTAGCTCTCTGAGCTCCACCATGTCTATCTCCAGCTCTGTGAATTTATCCCTCTCAATGATGGAGGAGCAGTGCAGTTGTGGGACCTGGGTGTGTTCAGTGCTGGGGGGGGGGGGGGGTGACTAGCCTCATCTGCAGGACAGTTTGAAGAGGTGTGATCAGACTCACTCAGGATGGGGGAGTCATCACAGAGAGAGAGCTTTTCCTGCTGTGCTCTCTCTTTGATCCCGTAAAAGTCCTGCTGGAACTGCTTTAGGATGCCCTGCACCATTCCTGTCCCAGACTTGTGCACATTCTCTCTCTCCAGTTGTCACCTCTTCCGGACACCTACCATGACACCTATAACATACCCTCTTTCCATTTACTGTAACAAAAATCCTCACCCACTGAGCACCGGCCGAGACCTGATGTCCATGGACGTTGAAAAGTAGTTAAAATTTGGTCAGTAGGCCCTGGCCGGACCAAATCTGAACCAATCATAGACGTCTATGTTTCACAAGTTTGGACAGCACAGTGCAGTACAGTAGAGAACAGTAAAGTAGAGTTTAGTACAGTAGAGCACACTAGAGTAGAGTACAGTATAATGTACTGTATTGTACTCTTCTGTACTGAACATATCTACTTTAATGTACTCAACTGTATTCTACTATACTGTACAGAACTCTGTGCTGTACTGAACTCTACTGTGCTGTACTGTGATGTCTAAGTTTCACAAGTTTAGACGTCTGTGATTGGTTCAGATTTGGTCTGGTCCTTACCAATCGAATATGGTCATGTTTGGGGGCGGAGCTCATTACAGCAATAGCCAGTGTGTTGAATAAAATCCAAATATACAAAATAAGGATATTGCATATTTCTACCTTTGTGTACCTATTCAGGATACATCACCATGATGAGAATGATATTCATTTTCATAACTATGTTTCTATGTATACTATAGATCTGGAACCCCTGATGTAATTCCGTTACCGGATGTAATTCCACTTCACCTAATATAGCTCAATAACCAAAATATACTTTTTCAAACTTAAGGTGTCCTGTCATATATTGTAACGGAAAACTGTAAATTCTATCCAAATGTGTGGTTTATCAACAGTAAACTACTCTGAAAGATTTGACTGCAGCATACTGTAAATGATGGTGCATTGTCGGAAAATGTTAAGGGCGGGGAAATAATTGCTGTATTTCAAATGGTACTGTAAATCCACCCTACAGAATACAGTACTGTACCATATGTTTGGAGAGCCCAAAATATTTTTACTACTAGTGGGTGCATGGTAGTGTTGTTTCTGGCTCATTAACATATTTTGAGGTGTGCATTTTAAAAGGCTTTATTTGTTGCACCCGTGAGTGAGAATGCTGTACCAATTTAACTCCTACTGTATGTTGGTATAGTGCCTAAACAATTTGCAGAGGAGACATATTAGACTAACAGCAAGTCTTAAACCTTAAATGGTTGAGCATTTTGCCATTTCCTTTTGGTCTGTTTACCCAATAGTCATTGCCAGTTAGTGCAAGCTATATAAAACACCAAATATTCAGTAAAGGGGAATTTCACCCTGGCTCTGCCACGGCATATAGTCATTACTATATTAACAATATTTTGTTTTTATCATAAACATCACAATTATCCAAACCACAAGCTAGAACTTGCGCATTTGTCTAGGGGCATAGACTGAAGAGTGGGCTCTGCTTAGGAATCTCCGTTCTCTGATACATTCCAATTCCTCTTGAAAGGCATCATGTTGCAGAGTGCAGATTATGATGGTCTTAGCTTGATCCAGATCTTCAGTTGAGCAAGGTTTGTTGCAAATGTGCCATCCTTTGCAGCTGCTGCCTTGAAGGAGTGAACAATATGCACAAGCCTTGCTGTTGCCAGCTTGAGGACCTCTCAAAGCGCTTGGAGTCTAACTTGCTGTTGGAGACATTGGTGGCGTGACAAGCAATTTAGGGGCGGATCTCGTAATCAGATCTGGGGTCAACCAAGTCGAAAGGTGTATGAAGGGGTTCTGGCTCCGCTGACCTGAACAAGAAATCTGTGCCTGTCAAGCATGTGCTATGAGTCAAGCTGCCTGCTGGGACTGATCACGAGGCATGATCAGCAGGGTTCTGTTCAGTAGAGATGTGCTTCCACTGCTCTGGGCTGGTAGATCTGCTGATACATTGCTCCCTGTTATTTACATACAAGTAAAATCATCTGGTGTTGTGAATGTAGTAACCCAGGACCAAATTTATAAAAAATTAACAACATTTACGTAAGTATTCGGACCCTTTGCTATGGGACTCGAAATTGAGCTCAGGTGCATCCTGTTTCCAATGACCATCCTTGAGAGGTTTCTACAACTTGATTGGAGTCCACCTGTGGTAAATTCAATTGATTGAACATGATTTGTAAAAGCACACATCTGTCAATATAAGGTCCTACAGTTGACATTGCATGTCAGAGCAAAAACAAAGCCATGAAGTCAAAAGGAATTCTGTGTAGAGCTCCAATAGAGGATTGTGTCCAGGTACAGATCTGGGGAAGGGTACCAAAACCTTTCTGCAGCACTGAAGGTCCCCAAGAACACGGTGGCCTCCGTCATTCTTAAATGGAAGAAGTTCGGAACCACCAAGACTCTTTCTAGAGCTAGCTGCCCAGCCAAACTGAGCAATCGAGGGAGAAGGGCCTTGGTCAGGGAGGTGATCAAGAACCCGACGGTCACTCTGACAGAGCTCCAGAGTTCCTCTGTGGGGATGGTAGAACCTTCCAGACGGACAACCATCTCTGCAGCACTCCACTAATAAAGCCTTTATGCTAGAGTGGCCAGACAGAAGTCACTCCTCAGTAAAAGGCACATGACAGCCTCCTTGGAGTTTGCCAAAAGGCACCTTATGACTCTCAGACCATGAGAAACAAGATTCTCTGGTCTGATGAAACCAAGATTGAACTCTTTGGCCTGAATGCCAAGTGTCACATCTGGTGGAAACCTGGTACCATCCTTACAGTGAAGCATGGTGGTGGCAGTATCATGCTTTGGGCATGTTTTTCAGGTGCAGGAACTGAGAGACTAGTCAGGATCGAGGGAAAGATGAACGGCGCAATGTACAGAGAGATCCTTGATGAAAACCTGCTCCAGAGTGCTCAGGACCTCAGACTGGGGCGAAGTCTCACCTTCCAACAGGACAACGACCCTAAGCGCACAGCCAAGACAATTCAGGAGTGGCTTCGGGACAAGTCTCTGAATATCCTTGAGTGGCCCAGCCAGAGCCCGGACTTGAACCCAATCAAACATCTCTGGAGAGACCTGATCCAACCTGACAGAGCTTGAGAGGATCTGCAGGGAAGAATGTCAGAAACTCCCCCAAGCGTGTAGCGTCATACCCAAGACGACTCGAGGCTGTAATTACTGCCAACGGTGCTTCAACAAAGTACTGAGTAAAGGGTCTGAATACTTATGTAAATGTGATATTTGTTTTTTATTTTTAATAAATGTGCATTTTTTCTTCTTCTAAAAAACAGTTTTTGCTTTGTCATTATGGGGTATTGTGTGTAGATTGATGAGGTGCCACTGATTTCTTTCTAATCCGCAAGCAGGCTGTTGTTCATGTTGGGACCAGTAAGCAGGACATCATTCAGAAATACCCCATGGTGCTGGGCGCTGGAATCGAATACCACTCTAATTTGTCTGGGTTTTTGTGGATGATACACCCCGAAGATCGGAAGATACCAGCACTCTTCTTCTGCTTGTAGGGGTAGAGCGATTTCAGCGTGCCCATTCTAAAAAGATTTGCGCACGAAGCGGTCCTTCGTCTCTGGACGTTTCTTTAATGTGGGCGTGAGTGAGGCGATTGCTGGCCTGTTGGGGAGGCGTTGCCGTGGGCTACGGAACGGGAGCAGAGCAACCCTGGCTGTTTGATGCTTCCTGATGGAAATGCTCCTCCATCGTCTTCAGGAAGGCGAGATACTCCATCGACGAAGCTGGTTTGTCATTATCCTTAGTGTAGCAGAAGACAGATTTGCCGCATCAGCTGGCGTACATCTCTGCTCCAGGGACACGGTGACGTAACCATTCTCTATAATGTTTGTCCTGAAGGTGTTAACTGGTGAATTGTTGTGTGCCCCTCTGAGACAAACACCTCCCACTATCACCCAGCAGAGGGCTAGGCACTGTGTGAAGGGAGCATGCAGGGGCCCAATGCCCTGCTCCAGCACCTTGTGCACCTGGATGATGTCTCTCCCTAGAAGTAGCAGGATCTCGGCCTGAGGTTTCGGAGGGGGTATCTTAGTGGCTAAGAACTTGAGGTCAAGGTGGTACCTTGTAACATCTGGTATAGAGATTTCTGCTCTATTGCCTGGCAGGTTGTTTCACCTGATGAGTGTGGGAAGAGGTATACAGGTATTTTCATCAGCTGATCCCACAATGAAGCCTTTTGCTCTCCGGCCTACAGTCTCCGAGATACCTGAGCATGTCTTTTATAGTTAAAAAATATATAAATATATATATATTATTTTAAAAAATTTTAGGGTGTAGATGTAGATCAGCTTTAATATGGCAGATAGATTCTACCTTCCATCAATGTAATTGTCTGCATCACTTCCAATCTCCCATATATTTTTTTGCAAATATATATACACATATACATACATATACATACACTACCGTTCAAAAGTTTGGGTTCACTTAGAAATGTCCTTGTTTTTTGAAAGAAAAGCACATTTTTTGTCAATTAAAATAACATCAAATTGATCAAAAATACAATGTAGACATTGTTAATGTTGTAAATGACTATTGTAGCTGGAAACAGCTGATTTTTAATGGTATTTCTACATAGGCGTACAGAGGCCCATTATCAGCTAACATCACTCCTGTGTTCCAATGGCACATTGTGTTAGCTAATCCAGGTTTATCATTTTAAAATTCTAGTTGATCATTAGAAAACCCTTTTGCAATTATGTTAGCACAGCTGAAAACTGTTGTCCTGATTTAAGAAGCAATAAAACTGGCCATCTTTAGACTAGTTGAGTATCTGGAGCATCAGCATTTGTGGGTTCGATTACAGGCTCAAAATGGCCAGAAACAAAGAACTTGTCAGTCTATTCTTGTTCTGAGAAATGAAGGCTATTCCATGCCAGAAATTGCCAAGAAATTGAAGATCTCGTACAACACTGTGTACTACTCCCTTCACAGAACAGCGCAAACTGGCTCTAACCAGAATAGGAAGAGGAGTGGGAGGCCCCGGTGCACAACTTAGCAAGAGGACAAGTACATTAGTGTCTAGTTTGAGAAACAGACGCCTCACAAGTCCTCAACTGGCAGCTTCATTAAATAGTACCCGCAAAACACCAGTCTCAACGTCAACAGTGAAGAGGCGACTCCGGGATGCTGGCCTTCTAGGCAGAGTTGCAAAGAAAAAGCCATATCTCAGACTGGCAAATAAAAAGAAAAGATTAAGATGGGCAAAAGAACACAGACACTGGACAGAGAAACTCTGCCTAGAAGGCCAGCATCCCAGAGTCACCTCTTCACTTTAGGTGGCTGGTTGTAACGTTGTAGCTTGCTGTTTAATAGCTACCAATATCTACAGCTAAAAAGAGAACAGGTTTTTACAATCGAGGTACAACAGATCTCCAATTGTAAAACCTCTTCGCTATATTCCGGTTGAAACATATATGGTTGAATGTCACCGTGTAGCTAGTAAATGCTGCATCGTCAAATTCGTGCTGATGAGAGGAATCAATTGAAGCCATTGTGTCTGGTCAGTTCTTTCAGTTTGCCCAAAGGATTGTAGTCAGTGTCTGCCTCCTATTTAAAAAAGCCCACTTTGGGGGAGGGATGGGGGCCAGAGCACGAAGCACACTTTCAGAGATTGGAAATGTGTCTGCTTGTGTATTTAGCAATGATACCATATTTATATTACAATAGGTGTACTGTAATATGAAATACAGAATTATTTTTGTTACCGAGCTGCCTTTAATAAACTACTGTCAAATTCACAGTAACCCTTTTACATTTTAACTGACACCCCATTCTTTCTGCAGAAATCTTTGAATCTTAATTTGTGTTTGGAAAACGTGGTCACACAAAAAACTGGGACATTTTACTGTAAATCTGCTACCAAACTTTGCATGTTCACAGTTCTTCCAGTAAATTTATTTTTGTCAAATGTTGTGTAAATTGTTCAAAGGAGTCTTTGTGCATAGAGTTAGTTGTATGCTTTGTTAAACTTTGAAATAATTGGTTTTTTTTGGCATACATTTGAAAGTGGAAAATCTGAGTTACCATGGAATTGCCCTTATTATGATTTACATTTTTCATGCTGCTTCATGCTACCTCAACCTCCAACAGGGAAATGTGAGGAATATCTATATTTTTTAAAAACATTAAAAGATAGGCCTACTGTATGCTGTGTGTTTTTGTATCAAGGGAGAAATGGATAGGATATTTATGGTGTTCCTTGACTCATGAATGTGGTAGGCCCCAGGCTGTGGATATGATATCTAAACATAGAATATATCCGTACCATAGGGTGTAGAAAGAAAACGTAGCGTCGTCTCCATTGGCAATTATTTCTAACTCTTTATTGTGTGATGTTAATCTCAAAGATGTGTGTTTGTCTACCATGTCCATCACCAACAATGCAATACTTTTACCCAGGTGGCACTATTCCATCAAAATAATGTTGTGGTTAACAAGCTAGTTGACCTTGCTTGCTTCAGTTCATTTTACCTGTTTACCCCCTCCTATCAGCTTGTCAAATCTGCGGAGGATGCAGCGATCACAGCGTCTCCACATTCAACCTATTTCAGTCAGACAGCCAGGCCCTCCTTTAAGGTCTCTAAAGGAGAGTCTGCATGCATACAGTGAAGTACATGGGCTGCATCCCAAATTGAACCCTATGTTCTATATAGTGCACTACCTTTGAACAGTTTGTATGACCAAAGTGAAGGGTACCATGGACAGCCGACAGTTCTCTTTCTCTGAAAATTGGCCGCAGATTAAATCCATTCACCACCACTTAGGCCTCCAGCACTTTGTATCCAGCAGCCCCAAAAGTAGTGCACTATATAGGGTGCCATGTTACTACAATAAAATACTCATACACGCTAATGAATGCAGAGGAATTAAGCAAAAGCTTAAGAAAATAGGCCTCATTAATTATTCTTAATTGACTTAATTCCTCTGCATTCTTAATTGATAAATTATTATGGCAGACAATCTTAATCGGATTTAATCACCCTCTGTGTGTGGGGCTGGTATGTACTGTAACAATGGTATTTAGTGAAGTAGCACGTATCTGTAATGCAATGGTTTTTGTCGGGGTTTCGTCTCTTGACTTGATATTTTTTCAATAATTCTGGCACATATATTTCACTGCTCATTTAATGATTTATTTTCATAATTTTGTGTCCTGGGTACAAATCGTTTTTTTTCTTTACAATAACGTAATTTTTCAAGTACTTGAGCCTGCTTTTCGGAATAGTCCCAAAAGTGCAAACCTTGCCCATGTGGCAATTGGAGAGGCTCAATCAAACAGGGTTCAAAATAGGGATGATTGAGTGTCAACAGTCATAGCCACTGATTACCAGAGGTAGGACCAAGTCAGTGTTTTACAAGTCACAAGTATGTCTCAAGTGTCAGCACTCAAGTCCCATGTCAAGACAGGCAAGTCTGAGTCAAGTATCAAGTCAAGTTTCGAGTCCTAAACAAGTCATAATGTGCTCTTCACCAAATGTAATACCATTTCATATTTTTAACAAGAGTAAGTTAGTATATTACATTTACGCAAATCATGAATACTTTTAAAAATATCTATATATTTATTACTTTCCAAATAAATGTTATATTTCCATGGAAATACATGGGTAGCCATGAGAAAGACACACCCCCCCCAATAATGATCGATTATAGAGGATCGCTATGGGGCGCAATCGGGCGATGTAGGCTTGTACACAATCACGAAACCTTACACACACAGACACACAACACACACTCTCTCTGTGTGGTTACAGTAGGCTAACGTATGTCAATGGTTTTAGGAACAGCAGTAACATCAGGCAGGATTTATGCTACCAACTGCCTTGCCAGTTGTAGCTCAATCTGGGTGCAATGATCACGTTCCAGCACTGACTGACTGTGTGGAGGCTCATTGATTTAACGTTACGTTAGCCTACACTAGTAAAGTAATAAAATATATAGCTGTTGGCTATATTAGCCACGACTTACCGTTCTTTGTGCAGCTTCAAATTTCTTCCCGCATGTTTTGCAAGTTGCAATCTGTTTTTTTGTTGATACAGCGTTGTCTTTATATCCGAAAATAACAATTTTGGGTATCATCTTTCCAAAGGCTCCATCTGAATTCACCCGCCAACATTCCTCTGCACTGCCATGCACAACTTTTTCTCAGCTGCACAATTTGATTGGCTGCTGTCCGGTTCAAACTGTAATCCGTTAAATGAAGAGTTGACGCGCTGCACACTTTTTTTAATAACAGAAATTTTATATTTGGGCTTGGGGAGGGTATCAAGTCAGGTCGAGTCATAAGGCTCAAGTCCAAGTCAAGTCACGAGTCATTGGTGTTACGAGTCAAAGTCGAGTTGCAAGTCATCATATTTGTGACTCGAGTCTGACTGGAGTCCAAGTCATGTGACTCGAGTCCACACCTCTGCTTAGTACCCCCTTCAAGAGTGTTCCACCTGCACACACCATCCCCTCTCAACAAGCACTCAAAAAAAGAATGAGCTAAAAAACAACCCAATTTGGATTATTTGGTATCCCAGTGCTGGTTAAATAATGAACAGAACCCATGTTGGGTTATTTTGACCCAGACAGTTGGGTTGTGTGAATGACCCAAAAAGTTGGGTTGTTGAGATTACCCAAACATGGGTCAATTTAACCATCAGTTAGGTATTTTTTACTCCCATGCTGGGTTGACCTACTGTAGCAGGTGGGTCTTTTTGAAAACAGCCCTTAGGTTAGGGGTGTCTTTCAGCGCGATCGAATTGGCCACCCAATGGAGTAAATGTCATTCCTGTTCATCAAGTTACATTTACATACTGTTAATAACATACTGTTTATATTTTTTAGTAGTTATCCTCTGACACCTCCCAAACCCGGATCCGGGAGCACCCCCATCAGTAGAAAAGCTACTAGCATAGCCTAGCATAGCGTCACAAGTAAATACTAGCATCTAAATATCATTAAATCACAAGTCCAAGACACCAGATGAAAGATACACTTCTTGTGAATCCAGCCACCATTTCTGATTTTTAAAATGTTTTACAGGGAAGACACAATATGTAAATCTATTAGCTAACCACGTTAGCAAAAGACACCGTTTTTCTTACTCCACCATTTTTTCACTCCATCAGTAGCTATCACCAATTCGACCAAATAAAGATACCAAGAAAAAACTTCATCAGATGACAGTCTGATAACATATTTATTGTATAGCATATGTTTTGTTAGAAAAATGTGCATATTTCAGGTATAAATCATAGTTTACCATTGCAGCCACCATCACAACTCGACTAGAATAACTACAGAGAGCAACGTGTATTACCTAATTACTCATCATAAAACATTTCTTAAAAATACACAGCGTACAGCAATTGAAAGACACAGATCTTGTGAATCCAGACAATATTTCAGATTTTCTAAGTGTTTTACAGCGAAAACACAATATAGCGTTATATTAGCATACCACATGTGCTAACATCACCCCAGCATTGATTCAAGGCAAAAAGAGCGATAACGTTATCACCACCAAAATATATAAATTTTTTCACTAACCTTCTCAGAATTCTTCAGATGACAGTCCTGTAACATCATATTACACAAGGCATATAGAGTTTGTTCGAAAATGTGCATATTTAGCGGCACAAATCGTGCTTATACAATGAGAAAAGTTGCCAAGCTGCCCAGAAAAATGTCGGGCGCCATCTTGGAGAGTCACCTAGTCTAATCAATAAATAATCATAAACTTGACTAAAAAATACAGGGTGGACAGCAATTGAAAGACAAATTAGTTCTTAATGCAATCGCTGAATTACATTTTTAAAATTAACGTTGCTGCGCAATACAGGGTCCGATAACGCAAGGCTACATTGCAAGTAATGGCGTTTTATGCATTTGACTATTTTCAACAGAACAACGATTTATCAGCATAAATAGTTCTTACTATTAGCTGAGCTTCCATCAGAATCTTGGGCAAGGTGTCCTTTCTCCGGTCTAATCGTTTTTGGTCGAAAGATGTCCTCTTGTCCTGTCGAAATGGCCACTAACGTTCGGCATGTACCGGAAAAGTATCCAACTCTTGAAAGTGCGTCACAAAGAAATGCCAGAAAATCGCAATAAACTGATATAAATTGCTATAAGTCGGTTTAAATTAACTACCTTATGATGTCTTTAACAACTATAACGAATAAAACATGACCGGAGATATAGAACAGGCTAAACCAAAGCTTGGAAGGAGGCCAGTCCGACGTCCATTGTGCGTCAGGCGCACCGTTGAAAAGAAAGGTACTTCCGCTCCAGGATCTTATATAAGGTCCCAGATTGCGCAATCGACTCCATTCAAATTGTCACCACTTACTGACATCTAGAGGAAGGCGTATGCAGTGTTTGTAGCCCCACAGCGTTCACAGGGACTTATAAACTGACCTGGGAACAGGGACCACGATTTCAGAAATCTCACTCCCTGGCAGGAAAAGTGCTGCAGAATGAGTTCTGTTTCACTCAGAGACATAATTCAAACGGTTTTAGAAACTAGAGAGTGTTTTCTATCCAATAGTAATAATAATATGCATATTGTACGAGCAAGAATTGAGTACGAGGCAGTTTAATTTGGGGACCAATTTTTCCAAGATCGAAATAGCACCCCCCATAGGCTCAAGAAGTTAAACAGTTTTTTTTTTACAATCACTAACATCTTTTTGTCCAATCTGTAGGCACATTTCCAAAACTCTAAACACAATTAGCACAACATCTGTCTGTTGTGGACCATACCTTTAACACAATTCATGTTGTTTTCACAGAATATTCAGGCAATTTTCTTTACATACAAGCTTACCCAATACCAAAATGATGGCTCTTTCTTGTCTTATTTACAATTGCTTGCACACAGCAGGCCAGAAATGACCTAATGTTCAAAACTTTAAATATAGCATAAAGCCTCTACTTCTGCATCAACAGCAGCTCAGAAGCTATATTGAAATAGCTGAGAAGCATTTTTGAATGAACAGATCATTGAAACATTGAGAAATAGCTGATTTACTGTAAGTTGCGTAAAATAGACCAACCACAGCTGATTCCTATCTCAATATCGACAGGTGTTGACAGGTGTTGAAGTTATTTCAATTACATGGACATACACAGTAAAAATGCTCTTTGGATTGATTTTGTTCAATGTGGATACAGAACAACACAGAGGAGCAGAGAGAAAAAATGTCTGGACAAAGGAAAGGAATAGTTGGACAAGGCAGAGGAGTAGTGGACCAGGGAGAGGAATAGCTGGACCAGGCAGAGGAGTAGCGGTACCAGTTAGAGGAGTAGCGGTACCAGTTAGATGAGTACTTGGACCAGGGAGAGGAGTAGCTGGACCAGGCAGAGGAGTAGTTGGACCAGGACAAGGGAGAAGGAGAGGTAGGGGAGAGGAGTAAGAATGCATGGTGTGTTCAAAGGAGAGTAAGAGCTGTTGTCACTGATTAAATAAGAAGCCACCACCATAGACCATGTGATAAAACATGGTCTATCACTGAGAGAGGGTGGTGAAAGAGTCCAGCCTAATCCCAGACGGTCAATAGTGGCTTCCATTATCCGGAATTTTCAACAAACCAACAGGTAAGTAATGCATTTCACAAGGGCTTCTTCTATCATTACTGTTGCTATGTCCCAAAGCCACCAGTCCCAAAGCAAATACATATGTTGTATTTTTGTTCCTCTAAAGGACGCAATGTCTTCCTCCCGCTGGGAGAAGGGGAAAGCTCCTCATTGAAGACCAAGAGCATGCAATTGTAGGATTGGTCATTGCTGACAATGCAATAAAACTGAGAGAAATTCAGACCAGAATTGTAGAGGACAACCTGGTATTTCACAATGTGGAAAGCATCAGCCTGACTACCATTGGCTCGGACTCTGACCAAACACAGAGTTCGAATGAAAGAGTTGTACACAGTTCCTTTTGAAAGGAACAGTGAGCGGGTCAAGGAACTCCGGCACCAATACGTCCAGGTATGATGTCTATCCAATATGTCTTGTTCTATAGTGAGTTTTACACTATGCTACTCTACATGTAAACATGGGTTACAGTACATACAGTAGGACATACTGAAAGCAGTGACACATACTGTGTTTGATTTCTTTCAGTGAGTCATGGAGGTGGAGGCTAATCAGACCACACATGAAATCATTTATGTAGATGAGGCAGGGTTAAACCTGGCAAAAACACGTTGGCGGGGAAGAAACATCATCGAAAAAGGGCCACCATTGATGTGCGGGTCAGAGGGGAGAAAATATCACAATGTGTGCTGCAGTCTGGAGTGCTGCTTTGGTCCTGCAGAAGTGCCAGATTGGTCCCTACAACACTGAGCGCCTTCTTTGTTTTGAGATGACTCCACCAACAACTTGTGCAAAAGCAGAAAGGAACAGGTGGGAGGAACAGGAGGACATTTGTGATTGCATGGGACAATTTAGCATTCCACCATCACAATGCAATCCCAAACTGGTTGCAGCCCATCCAAGAATGGTTTTCCTTTTCCTCCCCCTCCGCACCTTTCCTCAACCCCATTGAGGATTTTTTTTCTGCCTAGAGGTGGTAAGTGTACGATCATCGGCCACATGACCAAATGGCTCTCCTGGATGCAATGGATGCAGAGACCTCTCAGCTGAAGACTGCCAGGGGTGGATAAGGCATGCCAAGCGTTTCTATCCTAGGTACATAGCGAGAGACGACATAAGATGTGATGTGGATGAGATTATGTGGCCAAATGCTGAAGATCGTATAGATTAGAACAGGACTGTGCATTTTTGTGTTTTTGCCCTTCTGTGACTTTTTTACTGTAATTGTGTTTTATTTTTACACATTTGGAACCAAAG
>NW_024058750.1:0-48004 GCF_016432855.1 Salvelinus namaycush
TGATGCACCTGAGCTCAATTTCGAGTCTCATAGCAAAGGGTCTGAATGCTTATGTAAATAAGATATTACTGTTTTTTACCTTTAATACATTTGCAAACATGTCTGAAAACCTGTTTTCGCTTTGTCATTATGGGGTATCGTGTGTAGATTGAAGGGGAAAACATTTAATTTAATCCAGTTTAGAATAAGGCTGTAATGTAACAAAAGGTGAAAAAGTCAAGGGGTCTAAATACTTTCCAAATGCGCTGTATATCACCTTACAGACAATTATTTTTGATTGACAACCCAGTATTGTGTAATTGGATTGCAGACAGAACCTAATAGCATCAAGTTAAAAGGTGTTTGCTCATACAGAACCTAATAGCACCAAGTTAAAAGGTGTTTGCTCAGACAGAACCTAATAGCACCAAGTTAAAAGGTGTTTGCTCAGACAGAACCTAATAGCACCAAGTTAAAAGGTGTTTGCTCAGACAGAACCTAATAGCACCAAGTTAAAAGGTGTTTGCTCAGACAGAACCTAATAGCACCAAGTTAAAAGGTGTTTGCTCAGACAGAACTTTCAGATTATACATTTTTCTTTCATTGTAAATGGATTTCAAGAAAAATCAGACATACCACATGAAAAGGACCACCTAAAGGGAATCTCTATGTTGAATAACTGATTTTTGACCAAAATGTCAGATAGAACTTTAGTTCCAAGGTCATGCCCTATTTTTACCACACCGTCCATGTAATTCATGTGATTTGTTAAGCCACATTTTACTCCTGAACTAATTTAGTCTTGCCTAAACAAAGGGGGTGAATACTTAAGCAACGACTATATTTGAGTTATTTCATTTTTATTCATTTGGAAATGTGTTTCTTTTCACTTTTACATTGTGGAGTATTTGTGTAGATCATTGACAAAAAATCCCACTTTGTAATACATGAACATTTGAAAACATCCAAGGGGGGTGAGTACTTATGATACCCACTGTACATCATTTACACACACACACACACACACACACACACACACACACACACACACACACACACCACACACACACACACACACACACACACACACACACACACACACACACACACACACACACACACACAGAGAGAAATCAGCTCAGACAGATCCAGCTCAGCGTGGTCCAGCTCATGAGCTCCATCAACAACAGCACATTTTTATTTCGAAAGGAAAAATGTATGTGTTTTTTTCAACAAATGTCAGTGCATCGATTTGTTCTTCTAATCAAATCGCTTACAATTAAACTTACTGATTCCTGTATCAAGACACAACATATCAAATCACCTTGAAAGGGAAAGATGCACATGTATTTTACCAGGTAAGTTGACTGAGAACACATTCTGATTTACAGCAATGACCTGGGGTATAGTTACAGGGGAGAGGAAGGGGATGAATATGCCAATTGGAAGCTGGGGATGATTAGGTGGCCATGATGGTATGAGGGCCAGATTGGGGACTTAGTCATGACACTGGAGTTAATAGCCCTACTCTTACAATAAGTGCCATGGGATCATTAGTGACCAGTCAGGACACCCATTTAACACCCCATGTGAAAGCCGGCACCTTACACAGGGTAATGTCCCCAATCACTACCCTGGGGCATTTGGGATATTGTTTTTTAGACCAGAGGAAAGAGTCCCTTCTACTGGCCCTCCAACACCACTTCCAGCAGCATCTGGTCTCCCATCCAGGACCAACCCTGCTTAGCTTCAGATGCAAGCCAGCAGTGGGATGCATGGTGGTATGCTGCTGGCACATCCCTAGTACAAACCCCGGACACCTGTCAATTCAGACCGGCTAAAGCAAACTCTAGGTTGTCTTATAGACAACATGATTTGTCTTGCAGAAGAAGCTGATGAAGCAGTTTTTGGTGCTCCAGAGACAAGGCCTCCAGAGTCATGTCCCTCACCACACCACCGTGGAGGACATGAGCAACTGGCTGGTTAAGAACAAGTCCCTGGAGCGGTGAGTACAGCTACTTGTACTATGTACCATATAATTAGGAATCAGAATACAGGAATGGACATGAACCTTCATATGACACTATAAAAAGTCAGCCATTTTGGTAAGGGAGTTGGTCACCCAGTGGTCAGCCAGTGCTATGATAAAATATTGTGTACAACAATGAATTTGAAGATTATCTGCACAGTATGTTTTTTAGCTACAGTGGCGGACCCGTCATTCAGGGCAGGTGGGGCAGAATTGTATCATTCCGAACTTTTATCCACAACGTTCTATTACATTTTGTTGCGACTCGAGGGATACCTCTCCATCCATTCTAGCAGCAGGCTACACAGAGAATGGAACAGCTGTGTAGGGGAAACAGCTTGATTCACACAAAATGGAATAAAACGTTGCGGGTACATTTGGAAAGACACAATTTCATGTGTACAACATCTAAAGACCAGCTTCACTATATTGAGAGCATTTGATCATGTCTTTTCAGAGCCCCAGTACTGCAAAACGATGATGAGGAAGTGAATCGCTGGTCGGGGTACGTTTTTCAAAAACAAGTACAATTGCTAAAAAATGTCAGGACCCTTCTGTAACATGCCATTTACATCAAAAATAGAGATTTTTTTAGTTTTTAAAGCAGTCCGTACAATATGTTATGAATTTGCAATACATATGACATGTTCCGCATTCCACTTACTTGTGGCTAATGTCAGCTAGGTGGCTAACTTTAGCTAGGCTAGGGATTAGGGGTTTATGGTTAGGGGAAGGGTTATATTACATGCTAAATAGTTGCAAAGTAGCAAAAAAATTCTAAGTAGTTGCAAAGTTGCTAATTAGCTAAAATTATAAAGTTGTCAATGATGTGATTCAAACACGCAAACTTTGGGTCTTCCCCAACTAACCTCCTTCATTTTGTTTTTGGCTTAAATATCCCTATTTCTTATGTACAACGTAACATATCATACTCATTTGAGTGTCACAGATTTACATTTACCATGTTACGTCTAGTTTTGAGGCCAGGCTGCTGTACTGCAATTCATTCCGGATTTCTCCCTGACCACAATGGCTGCCATTTTCCTCCCATTCTGTAACTTTGAGGGTTTATGACATAGCCCTTATAATTTAATAGGATCTCAATGCCATGTACACTACCACTGTCATTCACTTCAAGGGCGTAGACATGCCCACTGGGGAGCCAGGCCCACCCACTCGGCTTGAGTAAAGAAATATGTATATATTTTTTTTATTGCTTGTGTTCTGAATGGACACGATTTTCTTTTTACCTAAACATGCGAACACCATCAGATAGAATTCATAGCAATCAGTGCACAACTTTTATGAAATATAACAGAACAGATGATCTGGAATGACATTCATTCTCACGGGATGGGTTGCCAAAAATAACTAACTGAAAGCCACACTCCCAATAAGCCACAAATGTGACTGCATTGAGGCATATTATACTGTGCTTCTATGGCTATATGCATCATGCCACTGCCTATTTCATTTGTTCATTTAGCAAACAATTCAGCTCATAATTCAGTGCCTTTATCAGTCAACATATCTATAATGTAGCTTCACTTAGCTTTAAAATGCTACATTTTCTCTCAGCCTCAAGGCAAAATGTGGACAATAGCAGGAAGTTTCTGGCCCACCCAAATGTCTGCAGGCCCACCCATCAACACATTTCTGGCTACGCCACTGAATCACGGTCATAGGCTCAATGGGAAATCAATGTGAAAGTAGAGGAAGGAGAAAAAAGGCAGGAATGTTCAGTTGCTCTGTATTTGATTTTAAGGTTCAGAAAGGAAGCAGAGGAAGGGAATGACATAAGTCACCTGGTAAGAGATTAGAAAGATGTCTACAGTATAAGTTAAGTGGAGATAATATACAGTTAGTGAGTTATCCTTTCTAATAAACAATGTCCTTATTTAGCATTGGCTCATGGTACGTTAATATCCATATTTTCCTCTCACTGCTATGGGCATTAATGGCACCCCCTGTTTCCTGTGACAGACCTGGGAGGTGAACACTCAACTCAGAATGAGGGATGTTGAACATGAGGCTTTTACTGAGTTGGCCACCGACCTTAGTCAGGCCATTGACTCACTTGACTTTACTGCTGATCTCTCCTACCTGTGAGTCACATTCACTCTTTATGTTACAGTTGTTTGGTCTATGTATTATTCTATCCATCCACTGATGCTAAATGAAATGACTAGTGCAGGGGCCGATATCAATCTTCATTTACTGTATGTAGCACATTTCTTACAGAGGATGCGTTTCAAAGTGCATAAAAGTGTTTCCTCTGTCTCTCTGGCTTGTATATTTTAGAAACCCTGAGGTCTGCGATGAGGTTGTAAGAGCTCTAAAGAGCATTTCCCAGAGCCTGGCCTTCCAGCCGTACGCCAAGCTGTGCTGTCCCTCTAAGGTGGTGGTGGACATCGTGTCCAGGCTGCTCCAGGCCCTCTGGTCCTGCCAGATGGAAAGCCCCTGTGACCGGTCCTCCATGGCCCTGAGCGACATGAGTGTCACCATAGTGCTGGCAGTAGTGGATAACCTCTCTAGAGTTCTGAAGGCTCCTCCTGTCGCTCAAGTCTACTACTCCTGTTCCACTGGTGTCAGGATGGTCCACTCACTCAACCGTAAGATCCAGTGCCTAAGCAGCCCTGAGGACCTTAGGAGAGCTCTTTTCACCCAAAGTTCCACCCTGATCAGCACCATCATTGAAGCTGTGAGCACCAAAGTCCAGAGGCTGTTTGAAGCTCCTGCTGACTACATTCCATTAAGCTCTATCCGCATCTGGCTATCAGAGCCCAAGGCGAGCGAGGTTCGTCCAAAGTGCCCTGACCAGCTAGTAATCTCCTCGGAGCTCCTGAGGAACATCATTGGTATGATAATTTATGTAGTCTTCAAAGGCCACCTAGAGGAAGACATTAACCTTCATTACTGGCCCCTCATAAACGACATAATCCACCAGCTGTCACTGTGTGGGGTTAAAGTCACAAAGAAAGGGGGCAAGGCCAACTGGCATATTGGCTGGTACCAGATCCTTGAGATGGTGACAAACATCCATACTCATCTTCACCACTATACTGGCACAGAGCTGGTACTTAAGATTGCAACATCTGCCAGGGCCACCATGCTAACGAGGCACATGGTTCACCATGTGGTGGAGGAGCTGGTAAAGCTGAAGGACGTGGATGAAGGGACACCAGCTTCGGGAAGCAGTGAGGTAAGCAATGATTACAAGTCTTTATCTTTATGAAAGTCCACTCATACAAAGCATTTTTTGTTGTTGTTGTTGGTGAAAAGAAGATTTGTAATGTCGCAAATATTACGTTAAATATGATGTCCTTGTTGCTTTCAGTCTGTGGACATGAACCTGGCAATCACCGACCACATTGTCCCTAACCTTGTCAAAGTGGTGGATTGGCTTCAACCCCTGGCCACTACCCCCATGGTGGACATCACAGCACCCCTAATCACTAACCCCGTCAAAGTGGACAACATCACAACAACCATGACCACTATTCCAGTTGACCTCCAGTCAGGTGAGTTAAATTGACACGGATCACTTTGACAGGTTATCATGTCTTACTGTAATATAACTTATTAGCTAATGTTTTGTAACTAGACTGTTTTGTAATAAGTTGTGTTTGTATGAGATTGATCTTCTCCTTCTAATTTCAAGGGAATGTGGTGGTAAAACACTCAGCACCCTGCATTCCACCTGTAGGCTTTGCCCCAGCACCATGCATATTACCCCCAGACTTTGCCACTGCATCCTGCCCCCCACCACCAGGCTTTGCCCTTCTATCACGCCCCCCACCACCAGGCTTTGCCCTTCTATCCTGCCCCCCACCACCAGGCTTTGCCCCTCTATCCTGGCCCCCACCACCAGGCTTTGCCCCTCTATCCTGCCCCCCACCACCAGGCTTTGCCCTTCTATCCTGCCCCCCACCACCAGGCTTTGCCCCTCTATCCTGCCCCCCACCACCAGGCTTTGCCCTTCTATCCTGTCCCCCACCACCAGGATTTGCCCAGGCATCATTCCCCCCACCACCTGGCTTTGCCATTCCATCCTGCCCCCCACCACCAGGCTTTGCCCCTCTATCCTTTCCCCCACCACCAGGCTTTGCCCCTCTATCCTGCCCCCCACCACCAGGATTTGCCCAGGCATCATGCCCCCCACCACCAGGCTTTGCCCCTCTATCCTGCCCCCCACCACCAGGATTTGCCCAGGCATCATGCCCCCCACCACCAGGCTTTACCCCTCTATCCTGCCCCCTACCACCAGGCTTTGCCCAGGCATCCTGTCCCCCACGATCAGGCTTTATCCCGGCTTCATGCCCCCCACCACCAGGCTTTTCCCCGGCACCCTGCACCCCACCACCAGAATTTCCCCCTGCACCCTGCATTCCAGCCCCAGGCTTTGCCCTGGCAACCTGCACCTCGTCGCCAAGCTTTGCCGCTAATGCCATGCAGGGCTTTGGCACGGAAGTCATCCTGAAACAAATGGTCCTGCTATTCTTGGAGAGGCTCCCTCCTGCGTCAGAGGACCTTGAGTCAGAGTTCCTGACTATCACCGATCGTATCTGCACGCTGTTTCAAAGCATCACTGCCAGATTCCGCAACATCGTTAATGAGGAGCTGGAGAAGTGTACCGACTCTGACAGTAAGAAGTACTGGGCTTACACCTTCTACTGGGAGTACATGAAGAGGTACCCATCATCCCAGTGCCTGGGGATTGAAGCCTTCACATGTGATGAGGAGAGATGTTTAGTGGTGGCCAAATTGTTTGCAAAGAAGATGTGCCCCAAGATGCTCCCCTCAGCAGCAGACTTCGACGAGGCTGAAGATTCAGGCATCAATGGAGTAAGCGATGATTTCAAGTGTTTATCCTTATGAAAGTCCACTCATTAAATTATCTCTGATAAAAATACAAATAAATGTCAATGTTGGGAAAAAGGAGACATGAAATGTAGCAAATGTTCTGTTAAATATTGTGTCCTTGTTGCTTTCAGTCTGTGGACTTGAACCTGGCAATCCCAGAGACCCCTAACCCTGTCAAAGTGGTAGACATCACAACACCCCTGACCACTAATCCAGTCAACCTTGAGGTTTTGGATGAAACACTTGTCCTTCAGTCAGGTGAGTTACACTGTCACAATCACTTTGACAGGTGATCATTTTTCACTGTAATGTAACTTACTGGCTAAAGTTTTATAACTAGACAGTTTGGTAATTAAGTTAAAGACGTTCTCCAGAGATTGTTGAACTTTTCCTGTTGAAAAGCGCTATCCCAAGTATAAGTCCAGTAAAGTACACACACTAAAGCAGTGGTCACCAACCGGCCAATCGCTATTGACTGGTCGATCTCCAAGGCATTTCTAGTCAATCATCAAACATTTATGTAAAAAAGCCTACAATAAAGCCTTAAGTTCCTATTTTTTGTATTACTTTCACGCTGTTGGTTGTAGGTGCACTTGATTCAGCAACCCTAGCACCGGGAAGGCATAGTGTTCCCATTTTGAACCATTTCTTGTGTCTGAAGGTAGAACTCTGCCTACCCGGCAGGCGCAGAGAGCAAATCAACTGCACCTACTGTATAGGCCTACCGCTGGCCAATCAGATAGCCTGCACATTTTCCTGTGAATTATGATGTGAATTATTATGCTCACTCAGCTGTGCCTCCCAAATAATACAACAAATTATCTAATTACCAGTGTTATCATATATCCCAAAAATATATATATATTATTTAAACACATCGTCTGAAAAGATCAACATTGGCAGGCCAATCCAAGCGTAGCCAATATGCAGTGATAATGTATTGGGCCTATAGCCTACTGAACAAACCTTATTGCTACAGAACAGTCATGAAATAGTTAATGTTGCATAGGTTAACTTTTTTTAAAGTCATGTTTTTTAAGAATCTGAGCGCTACATCTGGACTTGCATCTTGACTCAGAAAGTGATCTTGACTCAGAAAGTGATCTTGACTCAGAAAGTGATCTTGACTCGGAAAGTGATCTTGACTCAGAAAGTGATCTTGACTCAGAAAGTGATCTTGACTCAGAAAGTGATCTTGACTCAGAAAGTGATCTTGACTCAGAAAGTGATTTTGACTCAGAAAAGGTTGGTGACTACTGCTCTCAAGGGGAAAATTATAAGTTTTGACCAAAATACAGTTTCTTAGAGACAACTGCCAACTTCAAGGAGCAGGCCATTCAAGGTGTTGTTCTGATGGTGATCCGTGATGTCATTGGCCTCCCCCTTGCTTAACGAACAACAGAGAAGCAATATAGAACAAAATAGAAACGTCCCACCCCCACACTTGTGCTATGTCATGACATACCTAGACTACCTGTTGAGAGGTGACTTTTGTTAAGCACATCAGGTGTTAACTGAGGTGAAAAGGACACTAGAGTGCCACTTCAAGTTTTTATGTAAGACTGATCTTAATTGTGTCCGCCACCACCAGGCTTTGCACCGGCACCCTGCATTCCACCCTCAGGATTTGACCTGACAACCTGCACCGCATCGCCAAGCTTCGCCGCTAATGCCATGCCAGGCTTTGGCACGAAAATCATCCCTAAACACATGGTCCTGCTATTCTTGGAGAAGCTCCCTCCTGCGTCAGAGGACCTTGAGTCAGAGTTCCTCACTATCGCCTATCGTATCTGCACGCTGTTTCAGAGCATCACTTCCAGATTCCGCAACATCGTTAATGAGGAGCTGGAGAAGAGTACCGACTCTGACAGTAAGCAGTACTGGGCTTACACCTTCTACTGGGAGTACATGAAGAGGTACCCATCATCCCAGTGCCTGGGGATTGAAGCCTTCACATGTGATGAGGAGAGATGTTTAGTGGTGGCCAACTTGTTTGCAAAGAAATTGTACCCCAAGATGTTCCTCTCAGCAGCAGACGTCGACGAGGCTGAAGATTCAGGAAGCAATGGAGTAAGCGATGATTTCAAGTGTTTATCTTATTAAAGTCCACTCATTTAGTTATATCTGATCCAATAATATATTGTTTTCAATAATGTTAATGAAAAATTTAAAAAGTACATCTGCAGTGTTGCAAATGTTATGTTAAATAATAAAGATCTTAAATATTTAATATTTTTGCTTTCAGTCTGTGGACATGAACCTGGCAATCGCCGACGAATTTGGCCCTAACCCTGTCAAGGTGTTGGAGTTGCTTCAACCCCTGTCACTGCCAGACATTAAAAAGCCCTTGACCACTATCCATGACAAAGTGCTGGACAACACAACAACACCCCTGGTTGATGCCCCAGTTAAGGTGGACAACACAACAACACCCCAGGTTGATGCCCCAGTTAGGGTGGACAACATCACAACACCCCTGGTTGATGCCCCAGTTAAGGTGGACAACATCACAACACCCCTGGTTGATGCCCCAGTTAAGGTGGACAACATCACAACACCCCTGGTTGATGCCCCAGTTAAGGTGGACAACACAACAACACCCCTGGTTGATGCCCCAGTTAAGGTGGACAACATCACAACACCCCTGGTTGATGCCCCAGTTAAGGTGGACAACATCACAACACCCCTGGTTGATGCCCCAGTTAAGGTGGACAACACAACAACACCCCTGGTTGATGCCCCAGTTAAGATGGACAACATCACAACACCCCTGGTTGATGCCCCAGTTAAGATGGACAACATCACAACACCCCTGGTTGATGCCCCAGTTAAGGTGGACAACATCACAACACCCCTGGTTGATGCCCCAGTTAAGGTGGACAACACAACAACACCCCTGGTTGATGCCCCAGTTAAGGTGGACAACATCACAACAACCCTGGTTGATGCCCCAGTTAGGGTGGACAACATCACAACACCCCTGGTTGATGCCCCAGTTAAGGTGGACAACATCACAACACCCCTGGCCACTAATCCAGTCAACCTTAAGGTTACGGATGAACCAGTTGACCTCCAGTCAGGTGAGTTACATTAACACAGATCACTTTGACAGGTTATCATTTCTTTCTGTAATATAAGGTATTAGCTAATGTTTTATTTTAACATGACAGTTTTGTAACTAACTCATTTGTAACTAATTTAAGCTATTGTGATTGATCTTCTCCTTCTCATTTCCAGAAGATGTTGTGGTCATTAAACCAAAGAAAAGCAGAGTCGTGAGATTCTTCCGTCGACTTTTCTGCTGCATATACGAAGATGATTTGATGGTGTGAACCTGACCAGCTTTTCAGCAGATGACTTCAGCTCACACACAAACACACGGGCACGCACACACACACGTTTATGCATAGGCATACACACGCACGCACACACACACACACAAACACAAGGGCACGCACACACACACGTTTATGCATAGGCATACACACGCACGCACACACACACACACACATACACACACATATACACACACACACACACACACGCACGCACACCCACACACACACACACACCACAGTTGTTGTTTCGCATGTTAAATATTTCTCTATACTTTTTTCCTCATTAAATATTTTATTATGTCTTCATTCAATTACTATTTTTACTATTTACAGTAGCAATCGATTTGTATTGTTATTTTTTTGTAACTATTTACAGTTTCAATTCACATTTCATCACAAACTTAAATTACATATTATTTATGCATCAACATGTATTGAACGTGTGTAATTGAACGTGTGTAAGCCTGAGTTTCCTAGTTTAATAACTGTATTTCTTCGGTTTTCCAGCAGACGGGAGTCTTGTTTAATATCTGAAGTCATGTATGTTACAGTAATTCTGATGACCTTGTATCTTGGTATATATGTTTTTAGTCTTTATCATGTACTATAAAAAATACTACATTGAATCTATATATATATATACGTTGACAAGCATGACCACAGTACAAAGAACAATGGTCTTTATGTATATGCTATTAAACTAGTAGTCTGAAAGATAGGGCCATATCCAATAATATCTTTCTTTCTTTGATTGCAAAATCACTATGGGTAATCCACAGGGGTCCCTGTTAGAATAGATAGATTAGGGAAACCAAAGAAAGCTTTACAGTTGACTTTGCAGCAGGGATCTGGTTCATTTCAGTTCCAAGTGATTTTGATGGCCATGCCTCTCCCAACATGCTTGGAGAGGGTAGAAAGTTTTAAGTTCCTCGGCGTACACATCACGGACAAACTGAAATGGTCCACCCACACAGACAGCGTTGTGAAGAAGGCGCAGCAGCGCCTCTTCAACCTCAGGAGGCTGAAGAAATTTGGCTTGTCACCAAAAGCACTCACAAACTTTTACAGATGCACAATCGAGAGAATCCTGTCCGGCTGTATTACCGCCTGGTACGGCAACTGCTCCGCCCACAACCGTAAGGCTCTCCAGAGGGTAGTGAGGTCTGCACAACACATCACCGGGGGCAAACTACCTGCCCTCCAGGACACCTACACCACCCGATGTCACAGGAAGGCCAAAAAGATCATCAAGGACAACAACCACCTGAGCCACTGCCTGTTCACCCCGCTATCATTCAGAAGGCGAGATCAGTACAGGTGCATCAAAGCTGGGACCGAGAGACTGAAAAACAGCTTCTATCTCAAGGCCATCAGACTGTTAAACAGCCATCACTAACATTGAGTTGCTGCTGCCAACATACTGACTCAACTCCAGCCACTTTAATAATGAAAAAATTGATGTAATAAGTGTATCACTAGCCACTTTAAACAATGCCACTTTATATAAAGTTTACATACCCTACATTACTCATCTCATATGTATATACTGTACTCTATACCATCTACTGCATCTTGCCTATGCCGTTTGGCCATCGCTCATTCATATTTTTTTATGTACATATTCTTATTCATTCCTTTACACTTGTGTGTATAAGGTAGGTGTTGTGAAATTGTTTGGTTAGATTACTTGTAAGAAACTACTGCATGGTCGGAACTAGAAGCACAAGCATTTCGCTACACTCGCATTAACATCTGCTAACCATGTGAATGTGACAAATAAAATTTGATTTGAACACATTAAAATCTTTGAAATTGTTGCATGTTGCATTTATATTTTTGTTCAATATATACATATATTTATACATATAAAAACATTTTTTTTTACCTCAGTAATTGACAAATTACAATGTCATACTTATGAATAATCACAGCTTGTGATAGTGATGACTCATGTTCATATGTGTTTTATGCCTATCACTGAGTATCAGTGTAAAACAGGTAATACACAGACACCAATCTAATCAAACAGTATTAGACCATGAGGTTCCCTGCTGTTTAATCCCTATCCATTTCAACGTAGGTGTCAGTTGAGTGCACTGAAAATCACCAGCTGTGTGTACTATAATCTCCCCTACACCCAGTCTGGACCAATACCAATCTGTCTTCATTTAAATAGCAGAGAACAAGAGGGCCAGTGTTTGTTTCTGGTCAGAGCAGAGGTGCACCAGACTAGGATTGAGTGGGTCCCCTCACATGAGAGCACAGAGAAAACAAAGAGACTGTGGAAGAGAAAGAAACTGATAAAGAACAAAGGAGGAATCGAGCAAAATAGAGCAACGGACAGAGAGGGAAGAAACAGAGAGAAAAATAGAGGACAACGATCCCGAAACACAGGAGAGATGGGCAACAGCAAAAGTGTCTCCCTGTCCAAGGATCTCCTAGAGGAGCTGAAACTGAACACCAAGTACAGCGAGGAGCAGCTATGTACCGGGTACCTAGAACTTACAATTCTGGTCAAAATAAATACACTTTATAGAGAGAAGGGTGTCATTTGAGACGTAGCTACTGTTTGATACATCTTTATTTCATCCTCTATAGGTACCAGACCTTCCTGAGAGAGTGTCCCAGTGGGCAAATCAGCAAGCAGCAGTTTGAGGCCATCTACATCAAATTCTTCCCCGACGCAGACCCCAAGGCTTATGCACGCCACGTCTTCAGGAGCTTCGATTCCAACAGGTGATGGATGATATGATCATTACAACGTTCCTGCTGATTTGCACTGCTCTGCATAATTAGCACTTGTGGGATATAGAAACAGAGTAATTGAATGATATTGAACCCTGCAGTGATGGGATGCTGGACTTTAAGGAGTACATCATGGCCCTGCACTTGACCTCCTCTGGGAGGACCATACAGAAACTGGAGTGGGCGTTCAACCTGTACGACGTCGACCACAACAGAAGCATAACCAAGAAGGAGATCCAGGAGATCGTCGAGGTCAGTTGTAGAGTCGTTGTGAAATAGATGTGATGAAGTAGGTGTAAGAGATGAGATGTGGTCACATCATGTTTTGCGTGCTGCTCAAATCTCTATAATGATGAAAGAAACTTTCTGTTTATAGTCGATATTCAACATGATCTCCAAAGAGGACCAAAAGAATCTTCCTGATGATGAGAACACACCAGAGAAGAGAGCTGATCAAATCTGGGATTTCTTCGGCAAGAAAGAAAATGGTAAGCCTTGTTTTCATATTTAGGAACCACTCAAAGAATAGTTCAAGAAAATCATGTATATTGTATTTTGATGAATGCATTTTGAGCTTATGTGCAATGAGCATTGTAAATATATCTATTATTGTATCTGTTATGTGTTCTGTCCTTTCAGATAAGCTAACAGAGGAGGAGTTTATCCAGGGAGTGATGGACAACAAGAACATCCTCAGACTGGTGCAGTTTGACCAGCCACAGAAGGTACAGGAGAGACTGAATGAGATGAAACATTAGCTGCTGACTACGCCATCTTTTTAACGTGTTTTTCACTTCAACTTTATATTTCCACGTTAGTCTCACTGGGACAAAATATTCACATCAAGAGAGACCTGAAGCTTGCAATTGTTGTTGTTAAGTTTGTAACAGCACTTGTTCAAGTGTGCCGTTGAAACGGTACGTTTATGTGGTCTCTTTTGTTTACCGTATATACATTTTTATTATTTAGTAAATCAGTAGCAGAGATTTGTTTCAAACACAAAATGTAATACAAAATTCCTTTTAATGTATATATTCCTTTAAGGATACATTTTAGATATGACAAATACATGATAATACCCACATCATGCACATTACTGTAATATATATATCCTTCACACTGTACTTTGTCAAAGACCAATATTAGTATGTTCAATACCAACACTTACCTGTCAATGCTCTACTGTTTTGAGTGTATTAAATTATGTTTATATATCTGCCGTTAGTACCTTTATGTGGTAAAGTTTCATTTGAGTCATTTGATAGTTTTTCTGATAAAATGTACATAAATACATCACCAGTCAAACGTTTGGACTCATTCAACTTTTTTATTTTTTTTACTATTTTCAACATTGTATAATAATAGTGAAGACATCAAAACTATAGAATAACACATATGGAATCATTTAGTAAGCAAAAAGGTTTTAAACAAATCGAAATATATTTTATATTTCAGATTCTTCAAAGTAGCCACCCTTTGCCTTGATGAGAGCTTTGCACAATCTTGGCATTCTCTCAACCAGCTTCATGAGGTAGTCACCTGGAATACATTTATATTAACAGGTGTGCCTTGTTAAAACTTAATTTCTGGAATTTCCTTCATTTTTAATGCGTTTGTGTTGTGACATAGTAGGGTTGATATACAGGAGATAGCCCTATTTGGTAAAAGACCAAGTCCATATTATGGAAAGAACCGCTCAAATAAGCAAAGAGAAATGACAGTCCATCATTACTTTAAGACATGAAGGTCAGTCAATCGGGAACATTTCAAGAACTTTGAAAGTGTCTTCAAGTGCAGTCGCAAAATCCATCAAGCGCTATGATGAAACTGGCTCTCATGAGGACCGCCACAGGAAAGGAAGACCCAGAGTTACCTCTGCTGCAGAGGATACGTTCATTAGAATTACCAGCCTCAGACATTGCACCCCAAATAAATGCTTCACAGAGTTCAAATAACAGACACATCTCAACATCAACTGTTCAGAGAAGACTGCGTGAATCAGGCCTTTGTGGTCGAATTGCTGCAAAGAAACCACCATTAAAAGGACACCAATAAGAAGAAGAGACTTGCTTGGGCCAAGAAACATGAGCAATGGACATTAGAATGGTGGAAATCTGTCCTTTGGTCTGATGAGTCCAAATTTGAGATTTTTGGTTCCAACCGCTGTGTCTTTGTGAGACGCAGAGTAGGTGAATGGATGATTTCCTAATGTGTGGTTCCCACCGTGAAGCATGGAGCAGGTGGTGCGATGGTGAGGGTGTAGCTGGTGACACTGTCACTGATTTATTTAGAATTCAAAGCACAAAAGCAGCATGGCTACCACAGCATTCTGCATCGATATGCCATCCCATCTGGTTTGCCCTTAGTGGGACTATCATTTGTTTTTCAACAGGACAATGACCCAACACACCTCCAGGCTGTGTAAGGGCTATTTGACCAAGAAGGAGAGTGATGGACTGCTGCATCAGATGACCTGGCCTCCACAATCCCCTGACCTCAACCCAGTGGAGATGGTTTGGGATGAGTTGGACCGCAGAGTGAAGTAAAAGCAGTCAACAAGTGCTCAGCATATGTGACTCGTTTCAGGGAAATAGGGTCACTACTTCACAGGAGAGCCATTTGAACGTAAACTTTTATTTTTTTATCAAGGCAGAAATGCCTTCTCGAACAGTGAACTTTCATGTGCCTTAATAACAAACTTGTATGCCCTCTGTAAATACGCATAAAATTGTTAAATTAGGAGCCTGGTTGGTTTAGCCACAGAAAAAAGCAGCAACCTTCCCGCTAGCAATGATTGGCTGACATAATGAGTGGGCTGGACATGCCGAGAGATGAGTTTGGATTGGTTTGACACATAGCACGCTTCTGTCTATTTGAGCTGGTCAGTATGTGTAGGTAATCCTGTCTAACGCAGCTTTTTTTATGTATCGCGTAGTAAAACTGCAAGTGTTGTTGTCCACTTTCTGGAGGACCGAGTTTTGAAATCAGTGGAATTCGAGTATGATAGCTAAGGACATGGAGAAAAAACACCTGTCTCAAGATTACATATTCATAGTAAGGGCACCCATGGTATCCGTGACAGGAGTCACGTCCATCCATGATGACGGGTAAGATAGTCTAGCTAGCTACATTTTCAGATATTATATGTTTCTAATTTTGAAAGAAAGTGGTTTCATTTAAAGTTAAAGTGTGCTGTTAGCTAGCTTACGTTAGCTGGCTGGCTCGCTAGCCAAAGTTACATGTATGATCTTATTATTCATATCTCAGAGCCATTTGCTTGGCTAGTTATAGCCTAATGTTAGCTAGCTAACATTGAACCTGGTTGGTTAGCTACCAGCAGATTCATGCAGGGTGGTAACGTCATGAGTTGGGATTAGCTAGCTAGCTAAACAATGAGTGGAGTATTTTGTTAAGACATGTAGCTAGCTAGCTACATGTCTTAACAAAAGACTACACTATACAAGTAACCATTTTGGGTGTGTTCGTAAATTCAGTCTGGCCATCTACTCCGATTCCAGAGCACTCTCGTCTGAGTGTGCCAGTGCGCAGAATAACTGATGAATTTAAGAACGCTCAATACCCGTTCAATATGGCCAGTGTCAGAAAACGTCGGTAAATATACGTAATTCAATTGTTGCCAGCAGCACAGTTACAGTTACCAACACTCTGGATAACATGAAAACATCCTAACCAGCTCTGCTAGGGCAAGTAAAATGGTCAGAGTTTGGGTGGGGGCTAAAGCTTAAGAGGGTGTGAACAATGCTGAATGGGGGTAGACAAAGAAGAGCTCTCCAGTAGGTACAAAAACATTCAAAGGCCATTTTCTCAAAAGTGCGGTTATAAGTTTGTCAACTTTCAAAGCAGAATTACTTTCCCATTGTTCCTCAAATGCAGTGTATGATATGCCATTTGTATCTCTGTGTCTCTGCTTTTATCATATGTAAAAATCACAATTTCAAATGCTGCTACATAAGATCGAATCAAGGCGGTCGGTCACATATGTGGGAACTCCTTCAAGACTGTTGGAAAAGCATTCCAGGTGAATCTGAGAATGCCAAGAGTGTGCAAAGCTGTCATCAAGGCAAAGGGTGGCTACTTTGAAGAATCGAAAATCTAAAATATATTTTGAGTATAATCAGGGACAAACTGAATTGGTCCACCCACACAGTCAGCGTGGTGAAGAAGGCGCAGCAGCCCCTCTTCAACCTCAGGAGGCTGAAGAAATTTGGCTTGTCACCAAGAACACTCACAAACTTTTACAGATGCACAATCGAGAGCATCCTGTCGGGCTGTATCACCGCCTGGTACGGCAACTGCTCCGGCCACAACCGTAAGGCTCTCCAGAGGGTAGTGAGGTCTGCACAACGCATCACCGGGGGCAAACTACCTGCCCTCCAGGACACCTACACCACCCGATGTCACAGGAAGGTCATAAAGATCATCAAGGACAACAACCACCCGAGCCACTGCCTGTTCACCCCGCTATCATCCAGAAGGCGAGGTCAGTACAGGTGCATCAAAGCGGGGACCGAGAGACTGAAAAACAACTTCTATCTCAAGGCCATCAGACTGTTCAACAGCCACCACTAACATTAATTGGCTGCTGCCATACATGTAAAAAATGTATCACTAGCCACTTTAAACAATGCCACTTTATATAATGTTTACATACCCTACATTACTCATCTCATATGTATATACTGTACTCGATACCATCTACTGCATCTTGCCTATGCCGTTCTGTACCATCACTCATTCATATATCTTTATGTACATATTCTTCATCCCTTTACACGTGTGTGTATAAGGTAGCTGTTGTGAAATTGTTAGGTTAGATTACTCGTTGGTTATTACTGCATTGTCAGAAGTAGAAGCACAAGCATTTCGCTACACTCGCGTTAACATCTGCTAACCATGTGTATGTGACAAATACAATTTGATTTGATTTGATGATGGGTGGGGGCTGTGGTGAGACTGGGAGCAAGACCATCTGAAGAACTAGTAGGGAAACGTTGAGACACAACTACTACAGCACCGTGCAGTACATCCGTCGAGATTGTTGCTGTGCTGTATTTAACCTCCAGTCAGATTCCCACACCTTTCAACAACACAACACAACATCCCCCCCGAGACCCATGCAGGCGCGGATCTACAGCTTACACCAATGCCCTCCATCCAGGTTTCCCACTTCTACTCTTTGATACACACACACACACACACACACACACACACACACACACACACACACACACACACACACACACACACACACACACACACACACACACACACACACACACACACACTGTGCCTGGCTTGCACTGGGGTGGGTTTCAAGTTTACAATGCACTGCTGTTGATGTCTGGCCAGTTCCTTTCTCCTTGTGAGGTATAAAAAGGTCACAAAGCAGCCTCCTGGCTCACCTTTATAACATTTGCTGCTCTGGCCTCCACAATAACTCCTAGCCTCTCTGGTGTATGCTGAAGCCTGTTCTCTACAGCTATGTAGCATATATCAGTGCTCTATGGTCATCTCTGTCTTCACAATGGGACTGTTAAATCACCTGGCAAGAAGAGCTGAAGCAGCTCAGCTCAGAAAATGGCCCCAGTTTGCTACAGAAATTCCTTTGATATGTTTATACTTTGAAGGGGACATAATGAACGAAAATGTCCCTTGTGTCACTTGAGGCCAATACACAGATTTTGAGCCATAGTCGAATAACTGCTAAAATATAATTGGCAACATTCTCCTGAAATACATGTAGGCCTATTTCACAAAACACTGTTGCGGTTCAGTGCATCAGTGTGTTCAATTACTGTAACAATCATATTCATTATTGTTATTTCCAAATAGATTATAGATGTAGGCTATTTGCAAGTGTAAATAAATGTAGACTGTATTTATAGGCTAACCCTTGCCGTTGTCATTGATGTTTTGGTAATAAATACATGTTTGTATTGTAATGACCTGACTAGATCATAAATGAACAATTGTCCAGACAGAGGATTGAGTTTGCGAATTGACGGTTTATTAAACCAACTTTACACAGGCTACTGTTTGGCCGTAGCCCACGCCAAATAAATGGAAGATAACCCACAAGCCAATCGTGACCTTCTCTTGTGAAGCCCAGATGTAAGAGAGAGAACAAAGGCTGAACCTGGTCTTAACTTCCAATGCTCCATCCCCCTGCCCAACCCCCCTCCACGCCACTCCGCCAACCGCCACGATGCCCGGCATCAGAACATTCCAGGCATTCCCGTGATTGGCAGATAGCAGGTTGATTGACATGTCGGACCCCGCGAACACTGGGTACTGGTCAGTACAACACAACCACCTACTAGCCTAACACATAACACACAGCTGTCTGTGCGGGTCGCTACAGTATATTTAATTACGCAGGAGTCAATCAAATCAAACAAATCATTTTGCTGACAATTAGGCCTATGTTGATGTTTTCCTTATTTGATAATCGACATCATGCATTTTTGCATTCGCTTTTACGCGTGAGGAACGAGAGCGCAGCGCATCACCTGTCACGCACAGTGTGACATCGAACCTGTAGCCGGCAGTATACGCAACAATACGCACAATCCATAACAGTATGTTCACAATCAATTTCTATGGAGATGGAATGTTTGATTTCTCCAGAACGTCAGAATGTTAGCTAAAAACATTAGTTTGCGCCAACCCAAGCACGAACACCTTTGCGAATTAGCTACGATTACTCATCTTTATTTTGAGTTATTGTCAAAAGTCCATCTATCATTTCGTCAAATAATTCATGGATTTTAGCAATAAAATCCCGCGTGCCCTTTCTACATCTGCACAGGTAAATCCTATGATATATCTTATTTGAGTTTTAATCGTTCAATTATGTCCTTGTAGAAAGTCTAGTACTGGTATGTTTTTCTGTTCTCAAGATGTTCAGTCCGAGTGCTGAATACCGGCAGACTGTAGAGCGGTGCTGGGACAAGAGCTACTACAATGAGCAGGTAAAATTAAATCATCTTCATTTCAGAAAACACTTAAGTGTATGTTACAGTGGAGTAAATGTGAATGTTGTAGGGAGTGAACGTTATTTATGATAAGACTTACATGGAGAAAATCGAACCATTCTGAAATGAAAATGGATGGCCCTCCCTTCAGCAAAATATATTTGACCTAAAACCCTACTTTAAAATATAGTCACCCTCCCATATACCCAAAATATTAACTAAAACAAAGTGGATAACAGATACCATGTCTACCGTTTACCCTAACTTCTTGGACAGACAAGAGCTTTAGATATGCAGTTTTATAAATTGTTATTCATCCTATAAGCATTAAATGGCAACATGGGAATTTTGATAGCACACAGGGCTGGGGGCCAGAAGGTTAGGGTAGCATAAGGACTGAATGGTGTCTAATTTACACATCTCAATCTGGCTTTCTGGGATCACTATATTTTTTAATTGGAAATATATATTTTTTAATTGGAAATATATATTTTTTAATTGCAGACGTAGAGTTTTAAAACAGCCTATCACTCTAATATCGTTGCTTTAAATCAGAGCACGCACAAGCAGTCTCTCTCCATCCATTCCATTCAAATTGAATCCTGTTTCAGATATTTACAGTATATACTGTATATATAGCCTGTATATACAGTACCAGTCAAAAGTTTGGACACACCTACTCATTCCAGGGTTTTTCTTTATTTTTACTACATTGTGTAAAAACAGTGAAGGTATCAAAACTATGAAATAACACATATGGAATCATCTAGTAACCAAAAAATGATTAAACAATTCAACATATATTTTATATTTGAGATTCTTCAAAGTAGGGACCCTTTGCCTTGATGACAGCTGTGCACACTCTTGGCATTCTCTCATCCAGCTTCCTGAGGTAGTCACCTGGAATGCATTTCAATGAACAGGTGTGCCTTGTTAAAAGTGCATTTGTGGAATTTCTATCCTTCTTTATGTGTTTGAGCCAATCAGGTGACATTGTCTGTAATTTATTTAGAATTCAAGGCACACTTAACCCGCATGGCTACCACAGCATTTTACAGCGATACCATCTGGTTTGCGCTTAGTGGGACTATCATTTCTTTTTTAACAGGACAGTGAAGTAGTGAAGTATAAGTAGTCAAACATATAAATAGTAAAGTACAGATACCCCCCAAAACGACTTAAAGTATTTTAACTTAAGTATTTTACACCACTGATTCCATATGAGTTATTTCAGTTTGATGTGTTCACTATTATTCTACAGAAAATAGTAAATAATAAAGGAAAAAACAGGGAATGAGTAGGTGTGTCCAAACTTGTGACTGGTACTGTAGGCTACTTAACAGCTTCTACCCACAAACCATAAGACTCCTGAACAGCAAATCAAGTTGCTACCCGGACTATTTGCATTGTCCCCACCCACCCCCCCACCCCCCCCCCATTTTTACACTGCCACTACTCTCACTGCTGCTACTCGTTTATTATTCATGCATAGTCACTTTGCCTCTACCTACATGTACATATTACCTCAATTACCTCAACTAACACACATTGACTCTGTAGCTCCGCACATTGACTCTATACCGGTACCCCCTGTATATAGCCTGCTACTGTTATTTTATTGTTGCTCCTTAGTCATTTGTTATTTTTCTATTTTTATCTATTTATTTTTTTCTTCAGTTTATTTTAGTAAATACTTTTTTAACACATTTTTTTCTTAAAACTGCATTGTTGGTTAAGGGCTTGTAAGTCAGCATTTCACTGTAAGGTCTACTACATCTGTTGTATTCGGGGGATGTGACAAATAACATTTGATTTGATTTTTGATTTGAAGAGCTTTGCACACCTGGACTGTGCAATATTTGCCCATTATTATTACTGTTTTAATTCTTAAAGGTCTGTCTAGGAGGTGATGGGGGTCATGGCTAGACAGCTATTTTCAAGTCTTGCCATAGATTTTCAAACAGCTTTAAGTCAAAACTGTAACTTGGCCACTCGGGAACATTCACTGTCTTCTTGGTAAGCAACTCCAGTGTAGATTTGGCCTTGTGTTTTAGGTTATTGTCCTGCTGAAAGGTGAATTCCTCTCCCAGTGTCTGGTGCAAAGCAGCTTTTCCTTTAGGATTTTGCCTGTGCTTAGCACCGTCCCATTTATTTTTATCCTGATAAACTCCCCAGTCTTTGTCGATGTCAAGCCCACCCATTTCATGATGCAGCCACCACCATGCTTGAAAATAAGGAGGCAGTTACTTAATGATGTGTTGTGTTGGATTTGTCCCAAACATGGGCTTTGCATTTAGGCCAAAAAGGACGACTGTATCTTTGATGTGTTTGGGTGGTTGAATATACCACCATAATTATTAACTTGACCATGCTTAAAAAGATATTCAATGTCTAATTGTTATTGTTACCCATCTACCAAGCACTGCTCTTCTTTACGAGGCTTTTGAAAACCTCCCTTGTCTTTGTAGTTGAATCTGTGCTTGAAATTCTATACTTGACTGAGGGACCTTACAGATGTTGTATGTACGGGGGACAGAAGAAAGGCTAGTCACTAAAACATCATGTCAACCCCTTCAGACCTTGGGACTATACGTTTCTATATGTGCAAAGCATAGATCTGAGATATTGAGCATTGGAGTTTTCACATCACAGATCTCAGAGCTGTTTTGTAGTTCATTCTTCTTTCATAACCCAGTAAGGTCCTCACCTTAAAGGTACCTAAAGTGCTGAGTATCAAAATCCTAAGCCATTTGTAAATCTGTTTTTTTTAGGGGTGGGGGGCTACGTTATGGCCATTCTTCAGAAAAAGTTGTTAAAAAAAATCTAAGTAAATGCAAAATGTATGGTTTTGAGATAATGGGTATTTTTCAGATCTCAGAATTGTTTATTGATGTCTTCCTCTTCATGACTCAATAAATACAGTGCATTTGGAAAGTATTCAGACCCGTTGACTTAATCCACATTTTTGTTACCTTACAGCCTTATTCAATTTTTTATTTTATTCTTTAATTCCCCTCTTCAATCTACACACAATACCCCATATTGACAAAGTAAAAGCAGGTTTTTAAACATTTTTGCAAATGTATAAAAAATAAAAAACAGAAATATTATATTTACGTAAGTATTCAGACCCTTTACTCAGTATTTTGTTGAAGCGATTACAGCCTTGAGTCTTCTTGGCTTTGACGCTACAAGCTTGGCACACCTGTATCTGGGGAATTTCTCAAAATGATTCTCTGCAGATCCTCTCAAGCTCTGTCAGGTTGGATGGGGAGCGTCGCTGCACAGCTATTTTCAGGTCTCTCCAGAGATGTTCGATCAGGTTCAAGTCTGGGCTCTGGCTGGGCCACTCAAGAACATTCAAGAGACTTGTCCCGAAGCCACTCCTGTGTTGTCTTGGCTGTTTGCTTAGGGTCGTTGTCCTGTTGGAAGGTGAACCTTCGCCCCCAGTCTGAGGTCCTGAGCGCTCTGGAGCAGGTTTTCATCAAGGATCTCTCTGTACATCTTTCCCTCGATCCTGACTAGTCTCCCAGCCCCTGACGTTGAAAAACATCCCCACAGCTGCCACCACCATGCATCACCGTAGGGACGGTGACAGGGTTCCTCCAGATGTGATGCTTGGCATTTATTCCAAAGAGTTCAATCTTGGTTTCATCAGACGAGAGAATCTTGTTTCTCATGATCTGAGAATCCTTTTGGTGTCTTTTGGAAAAATCCAAGCGTGCTGTTATGTGCCTTTTACTGAGGAGTGGCTTCTGTCTGGCCACTACCATAAAGGCCTGATTGGTGGAGTGCTGCAGAGATGGTTGTCCTTCTGGAAGGTTCTACCATCTCCACAGAGGAACTCTAGAGCTCTTTCATATTGATATCGGGTTCTTGGTCACCTCCCTGACCAAGGCCCTTCTCCCCCGATTGCTCAGTTTGGCTGGGTGGTCCAAACTTCTTCCATTTAAGAATGAGGGAGGCCACTGTCTTCTTGGGGACCTTCAATGCTGCAGATCTGTGCCTCAACACAATCCTGTCTCAGAGCTCTACGGACAGTTCCTTCCACCTCATGGCTTGGTTTTTGCTCTGACATGCACTATCAACTGTGGGACCTTATATAGACACTTGCGTGCCTTTCCAAATCATGTACAATCATTTAAATTTATCACAGGTGGACTCATCTCAAGGATGATCAATGGAAACACGATGCACCTGAGCTCAATTTCGAGTCTCATAGCAAAGGGTCTGAATGCTTATGTAAATAAGATATTACTGTTTTTTACCTTTAATACATTTGCAAACATGTCTGAAAACCTGTTTTCGCTTTGTCATTATGGGGTATCGTGTGTAGATTGAAGGGGAAAACATTTAATTTAATCCAGTTTAGAATAAGGCTGTAATGTAACAAAAGGTGAAAAAAGTCAAGGGGTCTAAATACTTTCCAAATGCGCTGTATATCACCTTACAGACAATTATTTTTGATTGACAACCCAGTATTGTGTAATTGGATTGCAGACAGAACCTAATAGCATCAAGTTAAAAGGTGTTTGCTCATACAGAACCTAATAGCACCAAGTTAAAAGGTGTTTGCTCAGACAGAACCTAATAGCACCAAGTTAAAAGGTGTTTGCTCAGACAGAACCTAATAGCACCAAGTTAAAAGGTGTTTGCTCAGACAGAACCTAATAGCACCAAGTTAAAAGGTGTTTGCTCAGACAGAACCTAATAGCACCAAGTTAAAAGGTGTTTGCTCAGACAGAACTTTCAGATTATACATTTTTCTTTCATTGTAAATGGATTTCAAGAAAAATCAGACATACCACATGAAAAGGACCACCTAAAGGGAATCTCTATGTGAATAACTGATTTTTGACCAAAATGTCAGATAGAACTTTAGTTCCAAGGTCATGCCCTATTTTTACCACACCGTCCATGTAATTCATGTGATTTGTTAAGCCACATTTTACTCCTGAACTAATTTAGTCTTGCCTAAACAAAGGGGGTGAATACTTAAGCAACGACTATATTTGAGTTATTTCATTTTTATTCATTTGGAAATGTGTTTCTTTTCACTTTTACATTGTGGAGTATTTTGTGTAGATCATTGACAAAAAATCCCACTTTGTAATACATGAACATTTGAAAACATCCAAGGGGGGTGAGTACTTATGATACCCACTGTACATCATTTACACACACACACACACACACACACACACACACACACACACACACACACACACACACACACACACACACACACACACACACACACACACACACACACACACACACACACACAGAGAGAAATCAGCTCAGACAGATCCAGCTCAGCGTGGTCCAGCTCATGAGCTCCATCAACAACAGCACATTTTTATTTCGAAAGGAAAATGTATGTGTTTTTTCAACAAATGTCAGTGCATCGATTTGTTCTTCTAATCAAATCGCTTACAATTAAAACTTACTGATTCCTGTATCAAGACACAACATATCAAATCACCTTGAAAGGGAAAGATGCACATGTATTTTACCAGGTAAGTTGACTGAGAACACATTCTGATTTACAGCAATGACCTGGGGTATAGTTACAGGGGAGAGGAAGGGGATGAATATGCCAATTGGAAGCTGGGGATGATTAGGTGGCCATGATGGTATGAGGGCCAGATTGGGGACTTAGTCATGACACTGGAGTTAATAGCCCTACTCTTACAATAAGTGCCATGGGATCATTAGTGACCAGTCAGGACACCCATTTAACACCCCATGTGAAAGCCGGCACCTTACACAGGGTAATGTCCCCAATCACTACCCTGGGGCATTTGGGATATTGTTTTTTAGACCAGAGGAAAGAGTCCCTTCTACTGGCCCTCCAACACCACTTCCAGCAGCATCTGGTCTCCCATCCAGGACCAACCCTGCTTAGCTTCAGATGCAAGCCAGCAGTGGGATGCATGGTGGTATGCTGCTGGCACATCCCTAGTACAAACCCCGGACACCTGTCAATTCAGACCGGCTAAAGCAAACTCTAGGTTGTCTTATAGACAACATGATTTGTCTTGCAGAAGAAGCTGATGAAGCAGTTTTTGGTGCCCCAGAGACAAGGCCTCCAGAGTCATGTCCCTCAACACACCACCGTGGAGGACATGAGCAACTGGCTGGTTAAGAACAAGTCCCTGGAGCGGTGAGTACAGCTACTTGTACTATGTACCATATAATTAGGAATCAGAATACAGGAATGGACATGAACCTTCATATGACACTATAAAAAGTCAGCCATTTTGGTAAGGGAGTTGGTCACCCAGTGGTCAGCCAGTGCTATGATAAAATATTGTGTACAACAATGAATTTGAAGATTATCTGCACAGTATGTTTTTTAGCTACAGTGGCGACCCGTCATTCAGGGCAGGTGGGGCAGAATTGTATCATTCCGAACTTTATCCACAACGTTCTATTACATTTTGTTGCGACTCGAGGGATACCTCTCCATCCATTCTAGCAGCAGGCTACACAGAGAATGGAACAGCTGTGTAGGGGAAACAGCTTGATTCACACAAAATGGAATAAAACGTTGCGGGTACATTTGGAAAGACACAATTTCATGTGTACAACATCTAAAGACCAGCTTCACTATATTGAGAGCATTTGATCATGTCTTTTCAGAGCCCCAGTACTGCAAAACGATGATGAGGAAGTGAATCGCTGGTCGGGGTACGTTTTTCAAAAACAAGTACAATTGCTAAAAAATGTCAGGACCCTTCTGTAACATGCCATTTACATCAAAAATAGAGATTTTTTTAGTTTTTAAAGCAGTCCGTACAATATGTTATGAATTTGCAATACATATGACATGTTCCGCATTCCACTTATTTGCGGCTAATGTCAGCTAGGTGGCTAACTTTAGCTAGGCTAGGGGTTAGTGGTTATGGTTAGGGGAAGGGTTATATTACATGCTAAGTAGTTGCAAAGTAGCTAAAAAGTTCTAAGTAGTTGCAAAGTTGCTAATTAGCTAAAATTATAAAGTTGTCAATGATGTGATTCGAACACGCAACCTTTGGGTCTTCCCCAACTAACCTCCTTCATTTTGTTTTTGGCTTAAATATCCTTATTTCTTATGTACAACGTAACATATCATACTCATTTGAGTGTCACAGATTTACATTTACCATGTTACGTCTAGTTTTGAGGCCAGGCTGCTGTACTGCAATTCATTCCGGATTTCTCCCTGACCACAATGGCTGCCATTTTCCTCCCATTCTGTAACTTTGAGGGTTTATGACATAGCCCTTATAATTTAATAGGATCTCAATGCCATTTACACTACCACTGTCATTCACTTCAAGGGCGTAGACATGCCCACTGGGGAGCCAGGCCCACCCACTCGGCTTGAGTAAAGAAATATGTATATATATTTTTTATTGCTTGTGTTCTGAATGGACACGATTTTCTTTTTACCTAAACATGCGAACACCATCAGATAGAATTCATAGCAATCAGTGCACAACTTTTATGAAATATAACAGAACAGATGATCTGGAATGACATTCATTCTCACGGGATGGGTTGCCAAAAATAACTAACTGAAAGCCACACTCCCAAATAAGCCACAAATGTGACTGCATTGAGGCATATTTCACTGTGCTTCTATGGCTATATGCATCATGCCACTGCCTATTTCATTTGTTCATTTAGCAAACAATTCAGCTCATAATTCAGTGCCTTTATCAGTCAACATATCTATACTGTAGCTTCAGTTAGCTTTAAAATGCTACATTTTCTCTCAGCCTCATGGCAAAATGTGTACAATAGCAGGAAGTTTCTGGCCCACCCAAATGTCTGCAGGCCCACCCATCAACACATTTCTGGCTACGCCACTGAATCACGGTCATAGGCTCAATGGGAAATCAATGTGAAAGTAGAGGAAGGAGAAAAAAGGCAGGAATGTTCAGTTGCTCTGTATTTGATTTTAAGGTTCAGAAAGGAAGCAGAGGAAGGGAATGACATAAGTCACCTGGTAAGAGATTAGAAAGATGTCTACAGTATAAGTTAAGTGGAGATAATATACAGTTAGTGAGTTATCCTTTCTAATAAACAATGTCCTTATTTAGCATTGGCTCATGGTACGTTAATATCCATATTTTCCTCTCACTGCTATGGGCATTAATGGCACCCCCTGTTTCCTGTGACAGACCTGGGAGGTGAACACTCAACTCAGAATGAGGGACGTTGAACATGAGGCTTTTACTGAGTTGGCCACCGACCTTAGTCAGGCCATTGACTCACTTGACTTTACTGCTGATCTCTCCTACCTGTGAGTCACATTCACTCTTTATGTTACAGTTGTTTGGTCTATGTATTATTCTATCCATCCACTGATGCTAAATGAAATGACTAGTGCAGGGGCCGATATCAATCTTCATTTACTGTATGTAGCACATTTCTTACAGAGGATGCGTTTCAAAGTGCATAAAAGTGTTTCCTCTGTCTCTCTGGCTTGTATATTTTAGAAACCCTGAGGTCTGCGATGAGGTTGTAAGAGCTCTAAAGAGCATTTCCCAGAGCCTGGCCTTCCAGCCGTACGCCAAGCTGTGCTGTCCCTCTAAGGTGGTGGTGGACATCGTGTCCAGGCTGCTCCAGGCCCTCTGGTCCTGCCAGATGGAAAGCCCCTGTGACCGGTCCTCCATGGCCCTGAGCGACATGAGTGTCACCATAGTGCTGGCAGTAGTGGATAACCTCTCTAGAGTTCTGAAGGCTCCTCCTGTCGCTCAAGTCTACTACTCCTGTTCCACTGGTGTCAGGATGGTCCACTCACTCAACCGTAAGATCCAGTGCCTAAGCAGCCCTGAGGACCTTAGGAGAGCTCTTTTCACCCAAAGTTCCACCCTGATCAGCACCATCATTGAAGCTGTGAGCACCAAAGTCCAGAGGCTGTTTGAAGCTCCTGCTGACTACATTCCATTAAGCTCTATCCGCATCTGGCTATCAGAGCCCAAGGCGAGCGAGGTTCGTCCAAAGTGCCCTGACCAGCTAGTAATCTCCTCGGAGCTCCTGAGGAACATCATTGGTATGATAATTTATGTAGTCTTCAAAGGCCACCTAGAGGAAGACATTAACCTTCATTACTGGCCCCTCATAAACGACATAATCCACCAGCTGTCACTGTGTGGGGTTAAAGTCACAAAGAAAGGGGGCAAGGCCAACTGGCATATTGGCTGGTACCAGATCCTTGAGATGGTGACAAACATCCATACTCATCTTCACCACTATACTGGCACAGAGCTGGTACTTAAGATTGCAACATCTGCCAGGGCCACCATGCTAACGAGGCACATGGTTCACCATGTGGTGGAGGAGCTGGTAAAGCTGAAGGACGTGGATGAAGGGACACCAGCTTCGGGAAGCAGTGAGGTAAGCAATGATTACAAGTCTTTATCTTTATGAAAGTCCACTCATACAAAGCATTTTTTGTTGTTGTTGTTGGTGAAAAGAAGATTTGTAATGTCGCAAATATTACGTTAAATATGATGTCCTTGTTGCTTTCAGTCTGTGGACATGAACCTGGCAATCACCGACCACATTGTCCCTAACCTTGTCAAAGTGGTGGATTGGCTTCAACCCCTGGCCACTACCCCCATGGTGGACATCACAGCACCCCTAATCACTAACCCCGTCAAAGTGGACAACATCACAACAACCATGACCACTATTCCAGTTGACCTCCAGTCAGGTGAGTTAAATTGACACGGATCACTTTGACAGGTTATCATGTCTTACTGTAATATAACTTATTAGCTAATGTTTTGTAACTAGACTGTTTTGTAATAAGTTGTGTTTGTATGAGATTGATCTTCTCCTTCTAATTTCAAGGGAATGTGGTGGTAAAACACTCAGCACCCTGCATTCCACCTGTAGGCTTTGCCCCAGCACCATGCATATTACCCCCAGACTTTGCCACTGCATCCTGCCCCCCACCACCAGGCTTTGCCCTTCTATCACGCCCCCCACCACCAGGCTTTGCCCTTCTATCCTGCCCCCCACCACCAGGCTTTGCCCCTCTATCCTGGCCCCCACCACCAGGCTTTGCCCCTCTATCCTGCCCCCCACCACCAGGCTTTGCCCTTCTATCCTGCCCCCCACCACCAGGCTTTGCCCCTCTATCCTGCCCCCCACCACCAGGCTTTGCCCTTCTATCCTGTCCCCCACCACCAGGATTTGCCCAGGCATCATTCCCCCCACCACCTGGCTTTGCCATTCCATCCTGCCCCCCACCACCAGGCTTTGCCCCTCTATCCTTTCCCCCACCACCAGGCTTTGCCCCTCTATCCTGCCCCCCACCACCAGGATTTGCCCAGGCATCATGCCCCCCACCACCAGGCTTTGCCCCTCTATCCTGCCCCCCACCACCAGGATTTGCCCAGGCATCATGCCCCCCACCACCAGGCTTTACCCCTCTATCCTGCCCCCTACCACCAGGCTTTGCCCAGGCATCCTGTCCCCCACGATCAGGCTTTATCCCGGCTTCATGCCCCCCACCACCAGGCTTTTCCCCGGCACCCTGCACCCCACCACCAGAATTTCCCCCTGCACCCTGCATTCCAGCCCCAGGCTTTGCCCTGGCAACCTGCACCTCGTCGCCAAGCTTTGCCGCTAATGCCATGCAGGACTTTGGCACGGAAGTCATCCTGAAACAAATGGTCCTGCTATTCTTGGAGAGGCTCCCTCCTGCGTCAGAGGACCTTGAGTCAGAGTTCCTGACTATCACCGATCGTATCTGCACGCTGTTTCAAAGCATCACTGCCAGATTCCGCAACATCGTTAATGAGGAGCTGGAGAAGTGTACCGACTCTGACAGTAAGAAGTACTGGGCTTACACCTTCTACTGGGAGTACATGAAGAGGTACCCATCATCCCAGTGCCTGGGGATTGAAGCCTTCACATGTGATGAGGAGAGATGTTTAGTGGTGGCCAAATTGTTTGCAAAGAAGATGTGCCCCAAGATGCTCCCCTCAGCAGCAGACTTCGACGAGGCTGAAGATTCAGGCATCAATGGAGTAAGCGATGATTTCAAGTGTTTATCCTTATGAAAGTCCACTCATTAAATTATCTCTGATAAAAATACAAATAAATGTCAATGTTGGGAAAAAGGAGACATGAAATGTAGCAAATGTTCTGTTAAATATTGTGTCCTTGTTGCTTTCAGTCTGTGGACTTGAACCTGGCAATCCCAGAGACCCCTAACCCTGTCAAAGTGGTAGACATCACAACACCCCTGACCACTAATCCAGTCAACCTTGAGGTTTTGGATGAAACACTTGTCCTTCAGTCAGGTGAGTTACACTGTCACAATCACTTTGACAGGTGATCATTTTTCACTGTAATGTAACTTACTGGCTAAAGTTTTATAACTAGACAGTTTGGTAATTAAGTTAAAGACGTTCTCCAGAGATTGTTGAACTTTTCCTGTTGAAAAGCGCTATCCCAAGTATAAGTCCAGTAAAGTACACACACTAAAGCAGTGGTCACCAACCGGCCAATCGCTATTGACTGGTCGATCTCCAAGGCATTTCTAGTCAATCATCAAACATTTATGTAAAAAAGCCTACAATAAAGCCTTAAGTTCCTATTTTTTGTATTACTTTCACGCTGTTGGTTGTAGGTGCACTTGATTCAGCAACCCTAGCACCGGGAAGGCATAGTGTTCCCATTTTGAACCATTTCTTGTGTCTGAAGGTAGAACTCTGCCTACCCGGCAGGCGCAGAGAGCAAATCAACTGCACCTACTGTATAGGCCTACCGCTGGCCAATCAGATAGCCTGCACATTTTCCTGTGAATTATGATGTGAATTATTATGCTCACTCAGCTGTGCCTCCCAAATAATACAACAAATTATCTAATTACCAGTGTTATCATATATCCCAAAAATATATATATATTATTTAAACACATCGTCTGAAAAGATCAACATTGGCAGGCCAATCCAAGCGTAGCCAATATGCAGTGATAATGTATTGGGCCTATAGCCTACTGAACAAACCTTATTGCTACAGAACAGTCATGAAATAGTTAATGTTGCATAGGTTAACTTTTTTTAAAGTCATGTTTTTTAAGAATCTGAGCGCTACATCTGGACTTGCATCTTGACTCAGAAAGTGATCTTGACTCAGAAAGTGATCTTGACTCAGAAAGTGATCTTGACTCGGAAAGTGATCTTGACTCAGAAAGTGATCTTGACTCAGAAAGTGATCTTGACTCAGAAAGTGATCTTGACTCAGAAAGTGATCTTGACTCAGAAAGTGATTTTGACTCAGAAAAGGTTGGTGACTACTGCTCTCAAGGGGAAAATTATAAGTTTTGACCAAAATACAGTTTCTTAGAGACAACTGCCAACTTCAAGGAGCAGGCCATTCAAGGTGTTGTTCTGATGGTGATCCGTGATGTCATTGGCCTCCCCCTTGCTTAACGAACAACAGAGAAGCAATATAGAACAAAATAGAAACGTCCCACCCCCACACTTGTGCTATGTCATGACATACCTAGACTACCTGTTGAGAGGTGACTTTTGTTAAGCACATCAGGTGTTAACTGAGGTGAAAAGGACACTAGAGTGCCACTTCAAGTTTTTATGTAAGACTGATCTTAATTGTGTCCGCCACCACCAGGCTTTGCACCGGCACCCTGCATTCCACCCTCAGGATTTGACCTGACAACCTGCACCGCATCGCCAAGCTTCGCCGCTAATGCCATGCCAGGCTTTGGCACGAAAATCATCCCTAAACACATGGTCCTGCTATTCTTGGAGAAGCTCCCTCCTGCGTCAGAGGACCTTGAGTCAGAGTTCCTCACTATCGCCTATCGTATCTGCACGCTGTTTCAGAGCATCACTTCCAGATTCCGCAACATCGTTAATGAGGAGCTGGAGAAGAGTACCGACTCTGACAGTACGCAGTACTGGGCTTACACCTTCTACTGGGAGTACATGAAGAGGTACCCATCATCCCAGTGCCTGGGGATTGAAGCCTTCACATGTGATGAGGAGAGATGTTTAGTGGTGGCCAACTTGTTTGCAAAGAAATTGTACCCCAAGATGTTCCTCTCAGCAGCAGACGTCGACGAGGCTGAAGATTCAGGAAGCAATGGAGTAAGCGATGATTTCAAGTGTTTATCTTATTAACGTCCACTCATTCAGTTATGTCTGATCCAAAAATGTATTGTTGTCAATATTGTTAATGAAAAATTTAAAAAGTACATCTGCAATGTTGCAAATGTTATGTTAAATAATAAATATTAATATTATTATTAAATATTACATATTTTTGCTTTCAGTCTGTGGACATGAACCTGGCAATCGCCGACGAATTTGTCCCTAACCCTGTCAAGGTGTTGGAGTTGCTTCGACCCCTGTCACTGCCAGACATCAAAAAGCCCTTGACCACTATCCATGACAAAGTGCTGGACAACACAACAACACCCCTGGTTGATGCCCCAGTTAAGGTGGACAACATCACAACACCCCTGGTTGATGCCCCAGTTAAGGTGGACAACATCACAACACCCCTGGTTGATGCCCCAGTTAAGCTGGACAACACAACAACAACCCTGGTTGATGCCCCAGTTAAGGTGGACAACATCACAACACCCCTGGTTGATGCCCCAGTTAAGGTGGACAACATCACAACACCCCTGGTTGATGCCCCAGTTAAGGTGGACAACATCACAACACCCCTGGTTGATGCCCCAGTTAAGGTGGACAACATCACAACACCCCTGGTTGATGCCCCAGTTAAGGTGGACAACATCACAACACCCCTGGCCACTAAATCAGTCAACCTTAAGGTTACGGATGAACCAGTTGACCTCCAGTCAGGTGAGTTACATTAACACAGATCACTTTGACAGGTTATCATTTCTTTCTGTAATATAAGGTATTAGCTAATGTTTTATTTTAACATGACAGTTTTGTAACTAACTCATTTGTAACTAATTTAAGCTATTGTGATTGATCTTCTCCTTCTCATTTCCAGAAGATGTTGTGGTCATTAAACCAAAGAAAAGCAGAGTCGTGAGATTCTTCCGTCGACTTTTCTGCTGCATATACGAAGATGATTTGATGGTGTGAACCTGACCAGCTTTTCAGCAGATGACTTCAGCTCACACACAAACACACGGGCACGCACACACACACGTTTATGCATAGGCATACACACGCACGCACACACACACACACACACAAACACAAGGGCACGCACACACACACGTTTATGCATAGGCATACACACGCACGCACACACACACACACACATACACACACATATACACACACACACACACGCACGCACACCCACACACACACACACACCACAGTTGTTGTTTCGCATGTTAAATATTTCTCTATACTTTTTTCCTCATTAAATATTTTATTATGTCTTCATTCAATTACTATTTTTACTATTTACAGTAGCAATCGATTTGTATTGTTATTTTTTTGTAACTATTTACAGTTTCAATTCACATTTCATCACAAACTTAAATTACATATTATTTATGCATCAACATGTATTGAACGTGTGTAATTGAACGTGTGTAAGCCTGAGTTTCCTAGTTTAATAACTGTATTTCTTCGGTTTTCCAGCAGACGGGAGTCTTGTTTAATATCTGAAGTCATGTATGTTACAGTAATTCTGATGACCTTGTATCTTGGTATATATGTTTTTAGTCATTATCATGTACTATAAAAAATACTACATTGAATCTATATATATATATACGTTGACAAGCATGACCACAGTACAAAGAACAATGGTCTTTATGTATATGCTATTAAACTAGTAGTCTGAAAGATAGGGCCATATCCAATAATATCTTTCTTTCTTTGATTGCAAAATCTCTATGGGTAATCCACAGGGGTCCCTGTTGGAATAGATAGATTAGGGAAACCAAAGAAAGCTTTACAGTTGACTTTGCAGCAGGGATCTGGTTCATTTCAGTTCCAAGTGATTTTGATGGCCATGCCTCTCCCAACATGCTTGGAGAGGGTAGAAAGTTTTAAGTTCTTCGGCGTACACATCACGGACAAACTGAAATGGTCCACCCACACAGACAGCGTTGTGAAGAAGGCGCAGCAGCGCCTCTTCAACCTCAGGAGGCTGAAGAAATTTGGCTTGTCACCAAAAGCACTCACAAACTTTTACAGATGCACAATCGAGAGCATCCTGTCCGGCTGTATTACCGCCTGGTACGGCAACTGCTCCGCCCACAACCGTAAGGCTCTCCAGAGGGTAGTGAGGTCTGCACAACACATCACCGGGGGCAAACTACCTGCCCTCCAGGACACCTACACCACCCGATGTCACAGGAAGGCCAAAAAGATCATCAAGGACAACAACCACCTGAGCCACTGCCTGTTCACCCCGCTATCATTCAGAAGGCGAGGTCAGTACAGGTGCATCAAAGCTGGGACCGAGAGACTGAAAAACAGCTTCTATCTCAAGGCCATCAGACTGTTAAACAGCCATCACTAACATTGAGTTGCTGCTGCCAACATACTGACTCAACTCCAGCCACTTTAATAATGAAAAAATTGATGTAATAAGTGTATCACTAGCCACTTTAAACAATGCCACTTTATATAAAGTTTACATACCCTACATTACTCATCTCATATGTATATACTGTACTCTATACCATCTACTGCATCTTGCCTATGCCGTTTGGCCATCGCTCATTCATATTTTTTTATGTACATATTCTTATTCATTCCTTTACACTTGTGTGTATAAGGTAGGTGTTGTGAAATTGTTTGGTTAGATTACTTGTAAGAAACTACTGCATGGTCGGAACTAGAAGCACAAGCATTTCGCTACACTCGCATTAACATCTGCTAACCATGTGAATGTGACAAATAAAATTTGATTTGAACACATTAAAATCTTTGAAATTGTTGCATGTTGCATTTATATTTTTGTTCAATATATACATATATTTATACATATAAAAACATTTTTTTTTACCTCAGTAATTGACAAATTACAATGTCATACTTATGAATAATCACAGCTTGTGATAGTGATGACTCATGTTCATATGTGTTTTATGCCTATCACTGAGTATCAGTGTAAAACAGGTAATACACAGACACCAATCTAATCAAACAGTATTAGACCATGAGGTTCCCTGCTGTTTAATCCCTATCCATTTCAACGTAGGTGTCAGTTGAGTGCACTGAAAATCACCAGCTGTGTGTACTATAATCTCCCCTACACCCAGTCTGGACCAATACCAATCTGTCTTCATTTAAATAGCAGAGAACAAGAGGGCCAGTGTTTGTTTCTGGTCAGAGCAGAGGTGCACCAGACTAGGATTGAGTGGGTCCCCTCACATGAGAGATCAGAGAAAACAAAGAGACTGTGGAAAAGAAAGAAACTGATAAAGAACAAAGGAGGAATCGAGCAAAATAGAGCAACGGACAGAGAGGGAAGAAACAGAGAGAAAAATAGAGGACAACGATCCCGAAACACAGGAGAGATGGGCAACAGCAAAAGTGTCTCCCTGTCCAAGGATCTCCTAGAGGAGCTGAAACTGAACACCAAGTACAGCGAGGAGCAGCTATGTACCGGGTACCTAGAACTTACAATTCTGGTCAAAATAAATACACTTTATAGAGAGAAGGGTGTCATTTGAGACGTAGCTACTGTTTGATACATCTTTATTTCATCCTCTATAGGTACCAGACCTTCCTGAGAGAGTGTCCCAGTGGGCAAATCAGCAAGCAGCAGTTTGAGGCCATCTACATCAAATTCTTCCCCGACGCAGACCCCAAGGCTTATGCACGCCACGTCTTCAGGAGCTTCGATTCCAACAGGTGATGGATGATATGATCATTACAACGTTCCTGCTGATTTGCACTGCTCTGCATAATTAGCACTTGTGGGATATAGAAACAGAGTAATTGAATGATATTGAACCCTGCAGTGATGGGATGCTGGACTTTAAGGAGTACATCATGGCCCTGCACTTGACCTCCTCTGGGAGGACCATACAGAAACTGGAGTGGGCGTTCAACCTGTACGACGTCGACCACAACAGAAGCATAACCAAGAAGGAGATCCAGGAGATCGTCGAGGTCAGTTGTAGAGTCGTTGTGAAATAGATGTGATGAAGTAGGTGTAAGAGATGAGATGTGGTCACATCATGTTTTGCGTGCTGCTCAAATCTCAATAATGATGAAAGAAACTTTCTGTTTATAGTCGATATTCAACATGATCTCCAAAGAGGACCAAAAGAATCTTCCTGATGATGAGAACACACCAGAGAAGAGAGCTGATCAAATCTGGGATTTCTTCGGCAAGAAAGAAAATGGTAAGCCTTGTTTTCATGTTTAGGAACCACTCAAAGAATAGTTCAAGAAAATCATGTATATTGTATTTTGATGAATGCATTTTGAGCTTATGTGCAATGAGCATTGTAAATATATCTATTATTGTATCTGTTATGTGTTCTGTCCTTTCAGATAAGCTAACAGAGGAGGAGTTTATCCAGGGAGTGATGGACAACAAGAACATCCTCAGACTGGTGCAGTTTGACCAGCCACAGAAGGTACAGGAGAGACTGAATGAGATGAAACATTAGCTGCTGACTACGCCATCTTTTTAACGTGTTTTTCACTTCAACTTTATATTTCCACGTTAGTCTCACTGGGACAAAATATTCACATCAAGAGAGACCTGAAGCTTGCAATTGTTGTTGTTAAGTTTGTAACAGCACTTGTTCAAGTGTGCCGTTGAAACGGTACGTTTATGTGGTCTCTTTTGTTTACCGTATATACATTTTTATTATTTAGTAAATCAGTAGCAGAGATTTGTTTCAAACACAAAATGTAATACAAAATTCCTTTTAATGTATATATTCCTTTAAGGATACATTTTAGATATGACAAATACATGATAATACCCACATCATGCACATTACTGTAATATATATATCCTTCACACTGTACTTTGTCAAAGACCAATATTAGTATGTTCAATACCAACACTTACCTGTCAATGCTCTACTGTTTTGAGTGTATTAAATTATGTTTATATATCTGCCGTTAGTACCTTTATGTGGTAAAGTTTCATTTGAGTCATTTGATAGTTTTTCTGATAAAATGTACATAAATACATCACCAGTCAAACGTTTGGACTCATTCAACTTTTTTATTTTTTTTACTATTTTCAACATTGTATAATAATAGTGAAGACATCAAAACTATAGAATAACACATATGGAATCATTTAGTAAGCAAAAAGGTTTTAAACAAATCGAAATATATTTTATATTTCAGATTCTTCAAAGTAGCCACCCTTTGCCTTGATGAGAGCTTTGCACAATCTTGGCATTCTCTCAACCAGCTTCATGAGGTAGTCACCTGGAATACATTTATATTAACAGGTGTGCCTTGTTAAAACTTAATTTCTGGAATTTCCTTCATTTTTAATGCGTTTGTGTTGTGACATAGTAGGGTTGATATACAGGAGATAGCCCTATTTGGTAAAAGACCAAGTCCATATTATGGAAAGAACCGCTCAAATAAGCAAAGAGAAATGACAGTCCATCATTACTTTAAGACATGAAGGTCAGTCAATCGGGAACATTTCAAGAACTTTGAAAGTGTCTTCAAGTGCAGTCGCAAAATCCATCAAGCGCTATGATGAAACTGGCTCTCATGAGGACCGCCACAGGAAAGGAAGACCCAGAGTTACCTCTGCTGCAGAGGATACGTTCATTAGAATTACCAGCCTCAGACATTGCACCCCAAATAAATGCTTCACAGAGTTCAAATAACAGACACATCTCAACATCAACTGTTCAGAGAAGACTGCGTGAATCAGGCCTTTGTGGTCGAATTGCTGCAAAGAAACCACCATTAAAAGGACACCAATAAGAAGAAGAGACTTGCTTGGGCCAAGAAACATGAGCAATGGACATTAGAATGGTGGAAATCTGTCCTTTGGTCTGATGAGTCCAAATTTGAGATTTTTGGTTCCAACCGCTGTGTCTTTGTGAGACGCAGAGTAGGTGAATGGATGATTTCCTAATGTGTGGTTCCCACCGTGAAGCATGGAGCAGGTGGTGCGATGGTGAGGGTGTAGCTGGTGACACTGTCACTGATTTATTTAGAATTCAAAGCACAAAAGCAGCATGGCTACCACAGCATTCTGCATCGATATGCCATCCCATCTGGTTTGCCCTTAGTGGGACTATCATTTGTTTTTCAACAGGACAATGACCCAACACACCTCCAGGCTGTGTAAGGGCTATTTGACCAAGAAGGAGAGTGATGGACTGCTGCATCAGATGACCTGGCCTCCACAATCCCCTGACCTCAACCCAGTGGAGATGGTTTGGGATGAGTTGGACCGCAGAGTGAAGTAAAAGCAGTCAACAAGTGCTCAGCATATGTGACTCGTTTCAGGGAAATAGGGTCACTACTTCACAGGAGAGCCATTTGAACGTAAACTTTTATTTTTTTATCAAGGCAGAAATGCCTTCTCGAACAGTGAACTTTCATGTGCCTTAATAACAAACTTGTATGCCCTCTGTAAATACGCATAAAATTGTTAAATTAGGAGCCTGGTTGGTTTAGCCACAGAAAAAAGCAGCAACCTTCCCGCTAGCAATGATTGGCTGACATAATGAGTGGGCTGGACATGCCGAGAGATGAGTTTGGATTGGTTTGACACATAGCACGCTTCTAGTCTATTTGAGCTGGTCAGTATGTGTAGGTAATCCTGTCTAACGCAGCTTTTTTTATGTATCGCGTAGTAAAACTGCAAGTGTTGTTGTCCACTTTCTGGAGGACCGAGTTTTGAAATCAGTGGAATTCGAGTATGATAGCTAAGGACATGGAGAAAAAACACCTGTCTCAAGATTACATATTCATAGTAAGGGCACCCATGGTATCCGTGACAGGAGTCACGTCCATCCATGATGACGGGTAAGATAGTCTAGCTAGCTACATTTTCAGATATTATATGTTTCTAATTTTGAAAGAAAGTGGTTTCATTTAAAGTTAAAGTGTGCTGTTAGCTAGCTTACGTTAGCTGGCTGGCTCGCTAGCCAAAGTTACATGTATGATCTTATTATTCATATCTCAGAGCCATTTGCTTGGCTAGTTATAGCCTAATGTTAGCTAGCTAACATTGAACCTGGTTGGTTAGCTACCAGCAGATTCATGCAGGGTGGTAACGTCATGAGTTGGGATTAGCTAGCTAGCTAAACAATGAGTGGAGTATTTTGTTAAGACATGTAGCTAGCTAGCTACATGTCTTAACAAAAGACTACACTATACAAGTAACCATTTTGGGTGTGTTCGTAAATTCAGTCTGGCCATCTACTCCGATTCCAGAGCACTCTCGTCTGAGTGTGCCAGTGCGCAGAATAACTGATGAATTTAAGAACGCTCAATACCCGTTCAATATGGCCAGTGTCAGAAAACGTCGGTAAATATACGTAATTCAATTGTTGCCAGCAGCACAGTTACAGTTACCAACACTCTGGATAACATGAAAACATCCTAACCAGCTCTGCTAGGGCAAGTAAAATGGTCAGAGTTTGGGTGGGGGCTAAAGCTTAAGAGGGTGTGAACAATGCTGAATGGGGGTAGACAAAGAAGAGCTCTCCAGTAGGTACAAAAACATTCAAAGGCCATTTTCTCAAAAGTGCGGTTATAAGTTTGTCAACTTTCAAAGCAGAATTACTTTCCCATTGTTCCTCAAATGCAGTGTATGATATGCCATTTGTATCTCTGTGTCTCTGCTTTTATCATATGTAAAAATCACAATTTCAAATGCTGCTACATAAGATCGAATCAAGGCGGTCGGTCACATATGTGGGAACTCCTTCAAGACTGTTGGAAAAGCATTCCAGGTGAATCTGAGAATGCCAAGAGTGTGCAAAGCTGTCATCAAGGCAAAGGGTGGCTACTTTGAAGAATCGAAAATCTAAAATATATTTTGAGTATAATCAGGGACAAACTGAATTGGTCCACCCACACAGTCAGCGTGGTGAAGAAGGCGCAGCAGCCCCTCTTCAACCTCAGGAGGCTGAAGAAATTTGGCTTGTCACCAAGAACACTCACAAACTTTTACAGATGCACAATCGAGAGCATCCTGTCGGGCTGTATCACCGCCTGGTACGGCAACTGCTCCGGCCACAACCGTAAGGCTCTCCAGAGGGTAGTGAGGTCTGCACAACGCATCACCGGGGGCAAACTACCTGCCCTCCAGGACACCTACACCACCCGATGTCACAGGAAGGTCATAAAGATCATCAAGGACAACAACCACCCGAGCCACTGCCTGTTCACCCCGCTATCATCCAGAAGGCGAGGTCAGTACAGGTGCATCAAAGCGGGGACCGAGAGACTGAAAAACAACTTCTATCTCAAGGCCATCAGACTGTTCAACAGCCACCACTAACATTAATTGGCTGCTGCCATACATGTAAAAAATGTATCACTAGCCACTTTAAACAATGCCACTTTATATAATGTTTACATACCCTACATTACTCATCTCATATGTATATACTGTACTCGATACCATCTACTGCATCTTGCCTATGCCGTTCTGTACCATCACTCATTCATATATCTTTATGTACATATTCTTCATCCCTTTACACGTGTGTGTATAAGGTAGCTGTTGTGAAATTGTTAGGTTAGATTACTCGTTGGTTATTACTGCATTGTCAGAAGTAGAAGCACAAGCATTTCGCTACACTCGCGTTAACATCTGCTAACCATGTGTATGTGACAAATACAATTTGATTTGATTTGATGATGGGTGGGGGCTGTGGTGAGACTGGGAGCAAGACCATCTGAAGAACTAGTAGGGAAACGTTGAGACACAACTACTACAGCACCGTGCAGTACATCCGTCGAGATTGTTGCTGTGCTGTATTTAACCTCCAGTCAGATTCCCACACCTTTCAACAACACAACACAACATCCCCCCCGAGACCCATGCAGGCGCGGATCTACAGCTTACACCAATGCCCTCCATCCAGGTTTCCCACTTCTACTCTTTGATACACACACACACACACACACACACACACACACACACACACACACACACACACACACACACACACACACACACACACACACACACACACACACACACACACACACACACACACACTGTGCCTGGCTTGCACTGGGGTGGGTTTCAAGTTTACAATGCACTGCTGTTGATGTCTGGCCAGTTCCTTTCTCCTTGTGAGGTATAAAAAGGTCACAAAGCAGCCTCCTGGCTCACCTTTATAACATTTGCTGCTCTGGCCTCCACAATAACTCCTAGCCTCTCTGGTGTATGCTGAAGCCTGTTCTCTACAGCTATGTAGCATATATCAGTGCTCTATGGTCATCTCTGTCTTCACAATGGGACTGTTAAATCACCTGGCAAGAAGAGCTGAAGCAGCTCAGCTCAGAAAATGGCCCCAGTTTGCTACAGAAATTCCTTTGATATGTTTATACTTTGAAGGGGACATAATGAACGAAAATGTCCCTTGTGTCACTTGAGGCCAATACACAGATTTTGAGCCATAGTCGAATAACTGCTAAAATATAATTGGCAACATTCTCCTGAAATACATGTAGGCCTATTTCACAAAACACTGTTGCGGTTCAGTGCATCAGTGTGTTCAATTACTGTAACAATCATATTCATTATTGTTATTTCCAAATAGATTATAGATGTAGGCTATTTGCAAGTGTAAATAAATGTAGACTGTATTTATAGGCTAACCCTTGCCGTTGTCATTGATGTTTTGGTAATAAATACATGTTTGTATTGTAATGACCTGACTAGATCATAAATGAACAATTGTCCAGACAGAGGATTGAGTTTGCGAATTGACGGTTTATTAAACCAACTTTACACAGGCTACTGTTTGGCCGTAGCCCACGCCAAATAAATGGAAGATAACCCACAAGCCAATCGTGACCTTCTCTTGTGAAGCCCAGATGTAAGAGAGAGAACAAAGGCTGAACCTGGTCTTAACTTCCAATGCTCCATCCCCCTGCCCAACCCCCCTCCACGCCACTCCGCCAACCGCCACGATGCCCGGCATCAGAACATTCCAGGCATTCCCGTGATTGGCAGATAGCAGGTTGATTGACATGTCGGACCCCGCGAACACTGGGTACTGGTCAGTACAACACAACCACCTACTAGCCTAACACATAACACACAGCTGTCTGTGCGGGTCGCTACAGTATATTTAATTACGCAGGAGTCAATCAAATCAAACAAATCATTTTGCTGACAATTAGGCCTATGTTGATGTTTTCCTTATTTGATAATCGACATCATGCATTTTTGCATTCGCTTTTACGCGTGAGGAACGAGAGCGCAGCGCATCACCTGTCACGCACAGTGTGACATCGAACCTGTAGCCGGCAGTATACGCAACAATACGCACAATCCATAACAGTATGTTCACAATCAATTTCTATGGAGATGGAATGTTTGATTTCTCCAGAACGTCAGAATGTTAGCTAAAAACATTAGTTTGCGCCAACCCAAGCACGAACACCTTTGCGAATTAGCTACGATTACTCATCTTTATTTTGAGTTATTGTCAAAAGTCCATCTATCATTTCGTCAAATAATTCATGGATTTTAGCAATAAAATCCCGCGTGCCCTTTCTACATCTGCACAGGTAAATCCTATGATATATCTTATTTGAGTTTTAATCGTTCAATTATGTCCTTGTAGAAAGTCTAGTACTGGTATGTTTTTCTGTTCTCAAGATGTTCAGTCCGAGTGCTGAATACCGGCAGACTGTAGAGCGGTGCTGGGACAAGAGCTACTACAATGAGCAGGTAAAATTAAATCATCTTCATTTCAGAAAACACTTAAGTGTATGTTACAGTGGAGTAAATGTGAATGTTGTAGGGAGTGAACGTTATTTATGATAAGACTTACATGGAGAAAATCGAACCATTCTGAAATGAAAATGGATGGCCCTCCCTTCAGCAAAATATATTTGACCTAAAACCCTACTTTAAAATATAGTCACCCTCCCATATACCCAAAATATTAACTAAAACAAAGTGGATAACAGATACCATGTCTACCGTTTACCCTAACTTCTTGGACAGACAAGAGCTTTAGATATGCAGTTTTATAAATTGTTATTCATCCTATAAGCATTAAATGGCAACATGGGAATTTTGATAGCACACAGGGCTGGGGGCCAGAAGGTTAGGGTAGCATAAGGACTGAATGGTGTCTAATTTACACATCTCAATCTGGCTTTCTGGGATCACTATATTTTTTAATTGGAAATATATATTTTTTAATTGGAAATATATATTTTTTAATTGCAGACGTAGAGTTTTAAAACAGCCTATCACTCTAATATCGTTGCTTTAAATCAGAGCACGCACAAGCAGTCTCTCTCCATCCATTCCATTCAAATTGAATCCTGTTTCAGATATTTACAGTATATACTGTATATATAGCCTGTATATACAGTACCAGTCAAAAGTTTGGACACACCTACTCATTCCAGGGTTTTTCTTTATTTTTACTACATTGTGTAAAAACAGTGAAGGTATCAAAACTATGAAATAACACATATGGAATCATCTAGTAACCAAAAAATGATTAAACAATTCAACATATATTTTATATTTGAGATTCTTCAAAGTAGGGACCCTTTGCCTTGATGACAGCTGTGCACACTCTTGGCATTCTCTCATCCAGCTTCCTGAGGTAGTCACCTGGAATGCATTTCAATGAACAGGTGTGCCTTGTTAAAAGTGCATTTGTGGAATTTCTATCCTTCTTTATGTGTTTGAGCCAATCAGGTGACATTGTCTGTAATTTATTTAGAATTCAAGGCACACTTAACCCGCATGGCTACCACAGCATTTTACAGCGATACCATCTGGTTTGCGCTTAGTGGGACTATCATTTCTTTTTTAACAGGACAGTGAAGTAGTGAAGTATAAGTAGTCAAACATATAAATAGTAAAGTACAGATACCCCCCAAAACGACTTAAAGTATTTTAACTTAAGTATTTTACACCACTGATTCCATATGAGTTATTTCAGTTTGATGTGTTCACTATTATTCTACAGAAAATAGTAAATAATAAAGGAAAAAACAGGGAATGAGTAGGTGTGTCCAAACTTGTGACTGGTACTGTAGGCTACTTAACAGCTTCTACCCACAAACCATAAGACTCCTGAACAGCAAATCAAGTTGCTACCCGGACTATTTGCATTGTCCCCACCCACCCCCCCACCCCCCCCCATTTTTACACTGCCACTACTCTCACTGCTGCTACTCGTTTATTATTCATGCATAGTCACTTTGCCTCTACCTACATGTACATATTACCTCAATTACCTCAACTAACACACATTGACTCTGTAGCTCCGCACATTGACTCTATACCGGTACCCCCTGTATATAGCCTGCTACTGTTATTTTATTGTTGCTCCTTAGTCATTTGTTATTTTTCTATTTTTATCTATTTATTTTTTTCTTCAGTTTATTTTAGTAAATACTTTTTTAACACATTTTTTTCTTAAAACTGCATTGTTGGTTAAGGGCTTGTAAGTCAGCATTTCACTGTAAGGTCTACTACATCTGTTGTATTCGGGGGATGTGACAAATAACATTTGATTTGATTTTTGATTTGAAGAGCTTTGCACACCTGGACTGTGCAATATTTGCCCATTATTATTACTGTTTTAATTCTTAAAGGTCTGTCTAGGAGGTGATGGGGGTCATGGCTAGACAGCTATTTTCAAGTCTTGCCATAGATTTTTCAAACAGCTTTAAGTCAAAACTGTAACTTGGCCACTCGGGAACATTCACTGTCTTCTTGGTAAGCAACTCCAGTGTAGATTTGGCCTTGTGTTTTAGGTTATTGTCCTGCTGAAAGGTGAATTCCTCTCCCAGTGTCTGGTGCAAAGCAGCTTTTCCTTTAGGATTTGCCTGTGCTTAGCACCGTCCCATTTATTTTTATCCTGATAAACTCCCCAGTCTTTGTCGATGTCAAGCCCACCCATTTCATGATGCAGCCACCACCATGCTTGAAAATAAGGAGGCAGTTACTTAATGATGTGTTGTGTTGGATTTGTCCCAAACATGGGCTTTGCATTTAGGCCAAAAAGGACGACTGTATCTTTGATGTGTTTGGGTGGTTGAATATACCACCATAATTATTAACTTGACCATGCTTAAAAAGATATTCAATGTCTAATTGTTATTGTTACCCATCTACCAAGCACTGCTCTTCTTTACGAGGCTTTGAAAACCTCCCTTGTCTTTGTAGTTGAATCTGTGCTTGAAATTCTATACTTGACTGAGGGACCTTACAGATGTTGTATGTACGGGGGACAGAAGAAAGGCTAGTCACTAAAACATCATGTCAACCCCTTCAGACCTTGGGACTATACGTTTCTATATGTGCAAAGCATAGATCTGAGATATTGAGCATTGGAGTTTTCACATCACAGATCTCAGAGCTGTTTTGTAGTTCATTCTTCTTTCATAACCCAGTAAGGTCCTCACCTTAAAGGTACCTAAAGTGCTGAGTATCAAAATCCTAAGCCATTTGTAAATCTGTTTTTTTTAGGGGTGGGGGGCTACGTTATGGCCATTCTTCAGAAAAAGTTGTTAAAAAAAATCTAAGTAAATGCAAAATGTATGGTTTTGAGATAATGGGTATTTTTCAGATCTCAGAATTGTTTATTGATGTCTTCCTCTTCATGACTCAATAAATACAGTGCATTTGGAAAGTATTCAGACCCGTTGACTTAATCCACATTTTTGTTACCTTACAGCCTTATTCAATTTTTTATTTTATTCTTTAATTCCCCTCTTCAATCTACACACAATACCCCATATTGACAAAGTAAAAGCAGGTTTTTAAACATTTTTGCAAATGTATAAAAAATAAAAAACAGAAATATTATATTTACGTAAGTATTCAGACCCTTTACTCAGTATTTTGTTGAAGCGATTACAGCCTTGAGTCTTCTTGGCTTTGACGCTACAAGCTTGGCACACCTGTATCTGGGGAATTTCTCAAATGATTCTCTGCAGATCCTCTCAAGCTCTGTCAGGTTGGGATGGGGAGCGTCGCTGCACAGCTATTTTCAGGTCCTCTCCAGAGATGTTCGATCAGGTTTCAAGTCTGGGCTCTGGCTGGGCCAATCAAGAACATTCAAGGGACTTGTCCCGAAGCCCACTCCTGTGTCTGTCTTGGCTGTTTGCTTAGGGTCGTTTTGTCCTGTTGGAAGGTGAACCTTCGCCCCCAGTCTGCGGTCCTGTACGCTATGGAGCAGGTTTTCAGTCAAGGATCTCTCTGTACATCTTTCCCTCGATCCTGACTACGTCTCCCCAGCCCCTGACGTTTGAAAAACATCCCCACAACTGCCCCACCATGCATCACCCGTAGGGACTGTTGACAGAGTTCCTCCCAGGATGTGATGCTTGGCATTTATTCAAAGAGTTCAATCTTGGTTTCATCAGACGAGAGAATCTTGTTTCTCATGATCTGAGAATCCTTTTGGTGTCTTTTGGAAAAATCCAAGCGTGCTGTTATGTGCCTTTTACTGAGGAGTGGCTTCTGTCTGGCCACTACCATAAAGGCCTGATTGGTGGAGTGCTGCAGAGATGGTTGTCCTTCTGGAAGGTTCTACCATCTCCACAGAGGAACTCTAGAGCTCTTTCATATTGATATCGGGTTCTTGGTCACCTCCCTGACCAAGGCCCTTCTCCCCCGATTGCTCAGTTTGGCTGGGTGGTCCAAACTTCTTCCATTTAAGAATGAGGGAGGCCACTGTCTTCTTGGGGACCTTCAATGCTGCAGATCTGTGCCTCAACACAATCCTGTCTCAGAGCTCTACGGACAGTTCCTTCCACCTCATGGCTTGGTTTTTGCTCTGACATGCACTATCAACTGTGGGACCTTATATAGACACTTGCGTGCCTTTCCAAATCATGTACAATCATTTAAATTTATCACAGGTGGACTCATCTCAAGGATGATCAATGGAAACA